>NC_056728.1:1328491705-1328509244 GCF_019279795.1 Protopterus annectens
GTTTACTGACTTGAAACTGTAGTTTTATTGGCCATTTTGGGTTAATTCCAAAACTCCTTCATCTTCCTCTCTTAAAACCCTCTTTTGCGTGGTTTTGCACGTTTTGAGCATAGCGAACAACGGGCAGACAGCGCCAGCCTAATTGGGTTTAAACTATTCCTGGCTCCACAAAGTCTGCTCTTCACTTTTTCCCTTAGAACTGCTCTATCTCTCAATTTAAACACCATATCTAAGGCCCTTCACTGGTCCAATTAAGTAATCCTACAAGTTAGCACTATTAAACCATAAGCACTACTTACTCTTATACTCTCTACGATTACCCTGTCCTCTATTGGTCCGTCTTAAATTCAGTTTCCCTATTACTCTAGCATGTCCAAAGGTCAGCCAATGGTTTCCTCTCCAGTCCAGCTGGTGAATATGGGAATTTTGAGGCAATGTTACAACTGTCTCATGTACACGGACAACCCTCTCCTCCTCCAAACAGGTTCAAATATATGTGAGAGATGCAACTATTTAGCCAAACTGAGGCTGAGCTCTCTCATCTCAAAACTGGTGTAACCAGTCAGGAGGAGAAGGTAACCTCACACAACACAATTCCAGTATCACATAGTCCCACCACATCAGCGAACCAAACACATAAATACACAAAACATACTCGGAGGCTCTAAATAAAATCTACCTAAGCAACAGAGACCGCCAAAGCAGACATCCAGCAAACGCTACCTCAAAACAAAACACACACAACACATAACCCACAAAGTCAGTGTGCCAAGCAGCCACAGCCCTTAATGCTGAATAACACACCTGATACTCTTGTTATAGGTGACTCTATTGTCAGACACACTGACATCCGCTCACCAAGCTGAATAAAGAGAAGGTCAAGTGAGCTGCCTGTCGGGTGCTAGGATCTGACACATAACAAGCACTCAGGTCACTCCAAAGCAAATACAAATATGACTCAGTCATTGTACATGCTGGTGTAAATGACCTGAGAGGCCGTACCTCCTGGACTACATGAAAAGAGACATAGAGGAGCTCTCTGATCATGTAGCCCAGGCTGGTATGACCCTGACCTTGAGCAGCATCTTACCCTCACCTAGAATGATGCCACAGTACAAAGACAAAATGATCGATTTTAACAATTGGCTAAAATTTTGGTGTCATTCAAAGGGGATCCAGTGTCTGTCAGCCTGGGATGACATGCTTGACAAGCCACGTTGCTTCACTAGGACGGCTTGCACCTGTCACAACTGGGCTTTCGGATATTGGCAAAGGCTCTGCCACCCCCATAGTGCCTTTTTAGGCAAGGCTCAAAGTCAAACCCACCCCATAGACAGCACAAGGAACAAGAAACTAAGGGTAATGCTGCTAAACGCCAGAAGTCTTAACCTGGGCACAAGATGCACACACTCGAAGCTCTCCTCAGTATGGAGAACATCAATATCTGTGCAGTGACAGAAACCTGGTTCAAGGCTCCAGAGAGCACCCCAGCACTACCAGGCTATACCTCATATCATGCTTTTCGGCCCCAAAACCCGGACCGAACCACAAAAGGAGGAGGAGTTTCCATATTTATCAAGGATATCCACACCTCCAGGTTAGTGCATTGCACGCAGCATCGGAGACCATCCATGTGCAACTAACAGTGGGCAAGACTCCTTCTCAGCCTATAGCATCCTACAGAGCACCCTCTCAAAGTCAAGTATCCCATTCGGCTTTCCTGAACACATTGGAGAACATGAAGATCTCTCCTAACACCATTATACTGGGCACTTAACTTCCAAACATTGACTGGAAGCACTACTCAAGCCCCAGCACCTCAGCCCAAAGATTCCTGGAAATTATAAACTCAAATGCTATGGAACAACTAGTCACCACTCCCACAAGAGGGACAACATACTATACCTGATCATTACCAACATGGGGACTCTATGCTCCACACCAGAAGCATATCCCTCATTGGTAAGATCAGACCATAAATTAATTTCACTGGATGTCCACATCCCGACCCCACCCCCAGTCCAGAAAACCACGGTGAAAAACTTCTCAAAAGCGAACTTCTCACTTTTCAAAACCGAAGTGGAATCCTTCAAGGCCCCAGGGCCAGTGGAAACTACAGCCCAGACTGCAGAATCCTATATAAATGCATTCTACGGACATCTCCAGGAATGCATGGATCATGCTATCCCAAACAAAACCAAGACCCAATCATCCAAAGGCAGGCGTCCAGTCTGGTGGACCCCTGCCATAAATAAACTGTACAACAGAGGAGGAAGCTACTATATGATAGAGCAAAATCCCTAATAGGGAAGGCATCTCTGATCAGTACTAGCAAAAACTTATGATCCCTCATAAAATCCTCCAAGGCCAGCTTCGAGAGAAAAATTGCACAGGACACCAAAGACAATCATAAGGCTTTTTTCAGTTATGTTAGAAACCTGGGATCCAACTCCCAGACTTGTTCTGAGTTGATTCTAAACGACAAAAAATACACTGAACCCACAGACATCGCCAATATCCTGGCAGACAGGTTCAGTGCAAACTTCTCCACCCCCCCCCAAAAGAGCAAGTATCTATCCCGGCAGAGGGCTGCCTCCCAAACATCTCAGATGCTCAGGTGAAGGCTGCCCTCTCCAAAGCAAAAAACACTGCTTCCATGGGACCAGATGGCATCCCAGGTTGCGTCCTACATGAACTACAAGAGGAACTAATCCTCAAATAAAACAGCTATACAATCTCAGCCTCACTACAGGATGTGTGCCCACAGAATGGCGTGATAGCAACAGGGGTCCCACTCCACAAAGGTGGAGCCTACGGACCCTGGAAACTATTGCCCATAAGCCTGACTACCTTAGACTGCAAGGCTATGGAGAGGATCATCAAGGAGCTCATAAACACAGACATTGGGACCACAGACAACTAGATCCTACCCAGTTCGGCTTTGTCAAGGGCAGATCCTGCCTTTTGAACCTGGTTGACTTCTTTGAAACATTCACCAAAGCCATAGATGAAGGGAAGGTAGTCCACACAGCCTATCTGGACCTTACAAAGGCATTTGACACAATACCCCACTCGGGCATCATAGATAAGCTATCCAGCTTAAATATAAACCCCTATGTCACAAGATGGGTCGCAAACTGGCTCAAAGACAGAACCCACAGAGTGAGAGTTGCTGGAGCCATGTCAGACTCAAAACCGGTCACAAGTAGCGTCCCACAGGGTTCTGTCCTGGGACCACTCTTGTTCGGTATATACTTTTCTGAGGTACAGGCAAACGTAGGAGGACTATGGCTCACCAAGTTATGAGCGACTGCAAACTGGGCGCCATAATCAACTCTCCAGCTGACACAAACATCCTTCAAAAAGGTCTCACAGAGACAGATAACTGGTGTCAGCGCCATGGTTTAAAGCTAAATGCCAAAAAACTTATAGTCATACCCTTTGGCAAAAACAATGTGCCCACAAATTACCACATAAGCGGAAACCCATTAAGTACAGAGAAAGTTATTAGGGACCTGGGGACCCAAGTTGATAGCAATCTCTCCTTTGAAAACCACATTGCCAAAGTGGTTAGAAAGACCTTCTACATAGCCCACCTCATCACGAAGGGTTTCACATCTAGATCAAGAGAGGTAATCATGCCCCTTTATTCATCCCTCATCAGGCCCATCATAGAATACAATGCCCCTTTTGGGATGTACCTTATCCGACACCTGCAGCAATTAGAAAGACCCCAAAAGTATCTAGCCAAGAGGATCAGGGTCTCAAACAGATGCCATATACTGCTCGTTAAAAAACTCCAGCTCTAATCAGTTGCATACCGCCTACTTGAGGCGATCTATGCCTGACATACAAAGCTATGTCAAATCCAGAATTAATGGACATGCTCCACCTCAGTAAATCTAAACCCTTAGAGCCACACGCCGAGGGACTTGAACCTCAGCACAGAAATAAATAGAACTTGCTGGAGGGACAGGTTCATAACCCAGAGGCTCCCTTCACTCTGGAATAGAATTCCAGTTCATGTGAGGCAGAGCACCTCACTGAATCTCTTCAAGAAGAATCTCGATAAGTGGATGGGGGATTGTAGGTTTGTCCCAGGGATTACTCCCGTGTCACTATTAGACAGAGGCACAGTAAACTAAACCTTAAAAAGGGCACAGTATACTCAAATCAAGGGGTGGCGTAAGCCATACAGAATCGGGCTAGGCTTATAATTGCCCCAGGGCAGATAGCCTAGTATGAACCTATGAACCTATGTATTATTTATTGTTCAGAGAGAATTTTTTATTTAATGTCTTTGTTTAGTAGAATGCATCTTTATATAATTAATTGATGACTGAATAATTTCAATTAATCAATTATGTCTGAATAATATAAAAGAAGTCTTCAGTCACTGTTTTTTAATGGTTTGAAAAAGCCGCTTGGCGAAAGCGCTTACCGAACATATGTTAATAAAGGATTAGTTAGTTTTACTATTTCTGATGGATTTGATTCTTCGTATGGTTATGTCTGATGAGACAATCATTTTTTGGGAATAGTTCGAAGAGAACTTGTTGACCTATTTACTTGGGATTTCTGTTTTCTGCTTGGAGAATTTGATGTGCTGTATTGCCCTAACTTGTCGTTGGCTTCATTTTGTTTAGACTGGTCTGAATAGACTTAGACTTTTACTACCTTTTATTTATACAGTATTTTCACAGTCGAATTAAGTGCCTGGTTTGGATTCTGAGCAAGCATTTTATTTTTATGTTTATCTTCTTCAGTTTATTGCTCAGATTCATTTATTGGTCTGTGGTATTTGTTTTTATTTGGTTAATTTTCCATCTGTGTTTTGATTTTACTATTCTAGTCTTCCTATTGACGAACTTTGTCAGCCTTTTAATTATAGATAGGTTCATAGATTAGTACTAAGCTAACTGCCTTTGCGAGCCATTTTAAGCCTAGTCAATTATCCTTTGTGAGACTCAAACCTTGCACTTTGTGTTTGTAAGGCAAACACCTTAACCATTAGGCCACCCTCTCTCAAATTGCCCTCTCTTTGTACTCTCTTGGAGCTGCATATGACTATATTAAATGCATGCAGGGATAACCTATGCAAATACAGTAAATCTTTGTTTTTCTTGCATTGTATTGACTTTACACATCTGAAATTTTTCTAAGGTTTATGATTAAAAAATTTGACATTCCTCATTCATTTTTCATGCTGCAACAGGGATGGCAACAACTGGCTCATTTCCATGTCTATGTGTCCTCTTTGTGTTATGCTGAGCTTTGCCATATCACACTGTAAGGAAACCACTCAAGAACTTGTCTTGGTATAACCAAGCATGTAGAAAATGTAGGTGTTTCTTAATGGTTCCAAATAGAGTATGACCTGCAGGAACAAAAAGAAAATTGGTACAGAATCATTAAACAACATGTCACAGTTATCCTGCCCCTTTCTTTTATAGTATCCTCTTCTAATAACAGTTCCATTCATTTATTCCCCTGATTCCTTTTCATATGCTCTAACATATTTCCAGTACACTTTAGATTTCTATCTCTCACTGTTTGAGATGGCTTTCAGGGGCTGCTGCTTTACAAAAACATGTTAATTTGCCCCTCAGACAGCGAGATCTTCAGTTTTATTTACATAGAGCCCTTATTCTCACAAAAGTCTCATCACTACCCTGACCAGTTGCCTTCTTGTAAATGATCTTTCATATAGATTTGTGGAATTGAAACTGTCAACATTTTCATTTTCATATCTTTTGCTCTCTGTAGTTTCATAGTTCTTGATATAGATAATTTGCTGTATTCATATAGCCAAATTAGCACTTCTCTCTCTTTTCCTAACTGGGTAGTCTTGCTTTCTGCAAGCTATAAATTGGCATGTTACCCAGCCATTCTATGTACTCCAGCAGCACAATTATCATTTCTAGAATTGCTTCTTGATCAAAGTTTCACTGATTCTGAAGGTACCTTGATATATTAAAATATTCAGTGTAAGAAACAGTTCACATTCTATTTCACACTTAACAATCCTGTTATGACCTGCTTTAAGAACATTATAATACAAATTATGTAATCCTCCTATTGGCCTACCTGCCATTTGTACTTTACATATCTCCCTGCAGTGCCCTTATGATATCCCATCCCTGTGTAACATCTGAAATTCAAGCCAGCTCATGTTAACACATAACGCACAATCAAGTCTGCCATTATTCAGGGTAAGAGGGTAAGATGCTACTCAAGGTCAGGGTCATACCGGCCTGGGCTACATGATCAAAGAGCTCCTGTATGCCTTTTTCATGTAATCCAGGGAAGTATGTCTCAGGTCATTCACACCAGCATGGACAATGATGGAGTCATACTTGTACTTGCTTTGGAGTGACCCGAGTGCTTGTGTTATGTGGTGGATCCTGGCACCCGACAGGCAGCTTACAGTGACCTTCTCCTTGTTCAGCCTGGTGAGTGGAACGTCAGTGTGTCTGACAATAGAGTCACCTATTACAAGTGTATTAGGTGTGTTGTTTAGCCTTAAGGGCTGTGACTGTGTGGCACACTGACTTTGTGAGCTATGTGCTACGTGGATATTGTTTTGTGGTAGGTGTTGCTTGGATGTCTGCTTTGGAGGTCTCTGCTTAGGCAGATTTTTATTTAGAGCCTCCGAGTATGTTTTTGTGTGTTTATGTGTTTGGTTTGCTGATGCGATAGGTCTATGTGAGACTGGATTTGTGGTGTGTGTGGTTACTTTCTCCTCCTGAAAGGCTGTGCCAGTACTGGGTTGAGAGAGCTTAGCCTCCAGTTTGGCTATATAGTTGCATCTCTCACATATATTTGAGCTTGTTGGGAGGAGGAGAGGGTGGTCTGTATACATAACGCAGTTGTAACATTGCCTCAAGATTCCCAGATTCACCAGCTGGACTGGAGAGTAAACTCAAAACTGACCTTTGGACATGCCTGAATAATATAGGGAACTACTTGTTGACTGATCAGAAAGAACCAATAGGGAGCAAGTGCTTTTAAGGAGTATAAGAGGATGTAGTGCTTTAGTTTGTGTTTACCTATGAGATTACTTATACGAGCAAGTGCAGGGCTTTAGAATAAGAATAGAGTGCTTAATTTGAGATTTAGAGCAGTTCTAAGGGAAAAAGTGAAGAGTAGACTTTGTGGAGCCAGGAATAGTTTAAGCTTGTTTAAGCAGCACTGCCCAACGCTGCTCTGTGCGCAAGACCGTGCTAAAAGAGGGTTGCAAAGTTTTAAGAGATAGAGATCAAGGAGTTTAGAACTGACCCAAAATGGCCAATAAAACTACAGCTTCTAGGCAGTAACCACTCCTACAGGGACAGGCAGGCTGTTCAGTGTTAACCACTGCCACTGGTGAACACAGAGACTTCTCTTTAGTCCAAGCAAGCACTGGCCTCCAAGAAACTTACAAACAGTTCAGAACAGCAAATCTGTAACTGAACTTTCTTAAATTTCAGAAAGTGGGAAAAAAGCAAGATTTTTTTTTTAGTTTAAAGGTAGCAGAGATACACAAGTAGCAAAATAATCACAACAGTGCAATAAATGACCCCACAATTGAGTGCTAGGCCAAAGTCAGGTAAAATGCAGTTTTAAGAGAAAAAAATGATTTTAAATTAAGTGCAACACAGGAAATTCAGTAAACAGGCTCTAGATGTGTTCTAAATACTGTTTCTAATACAGATATAAACTTTAGCAAGCTGGAAAACGCTGAAAAGTAGGCGGCAAAGCAGTAATTCTTAACAAAAAAGCAGAAGAAAATACTTAAATCAAAAGTGGCTCCTTTCTCCTCTCAGCATTTCCTCCCCTTTGTAGGTGCTTCAGCAACAACTAACAAGCCTGGAAAGACACCAAAACCACGTGGCAGCAGGGTTTTAAGAGATAGAGATCAAGGAGTTTAGAATTGACCCAAAATGGCCAATAAAACTACAGCTTCTAGGCAGTAACCACTCCTACAGGGACAGGCTGTTAACCACTGCCACTGGTGAACACAGAAACTTCCCTTTAGTCCAAGCAAGCACTGGCCTCCAAGAAACTTACAAACAGTTCAGAACAGCAAATCTGTAACTGAACTTTCTTAAATTTCAGAAAGTGGGAAAAAAGCAAGATTTTTTTGTTTTTTTTTTTTAGTTTAAAGGTAGCAGAGATACACAAGTAGCAAAATAATCACAACAGTGCAATAAATGACCCCACACTTGAGTGCTGGGCCAAAGTCAGGTAAAATGCAGTTTTAAGAGAAAAAAAAATTAAATTAAGTGCAACACAGGAAATGCAGTAAACAGGCTCTAGATGTGTTCTAAATGCTGTTTCTAATACAGATATAAAACTTTAGCAAGCTGGAAAATGCCGAAAAGTAGGCAGCAAAGCAGTAATTCTTAACAAAAAAGCAGAAGAAAATACTTAAATCAAAAGTGGCTCCTTTCTCCTCTCAGCGTTTTTTCCCCTGGTAGGTGCTTCAGCAACAACTAACAAGCCTGGAAAGATGCCAAAACCATGAGGCAGCAGGGTTTTAAGAGATAGAGATCAAGGAGTTTAGAATTGACCCAAAATGGCCAATAAAACTACAGCTTCTAGGCAGTAACCACTCCTACAGGGACAGGCAGGCTGTTCAGTGTTAACCACTGCAACTGGTGAACACAGAGACTTCCCTTTAGTCCAAGCAAGCACTGGCCTCCAAGAAACTTACAAACAGTTCAGAACAGCAAATCTGTAACTGAACTGACTTAAATTTCAGAAAGTGGGAAAAAAGCAAGATTTTTTTGTTTTTTTTTCTTTTTTGTTTTAGTTTAAAGGTAGCAGAGATACAAAAGTAGCAAAATAATCACAACAGTGCAATAAATGACCCCACACTTGAGTGTTATATTTATGTTATATTTAGAGAGAAAAAAATGGTCGAGGAAATGCCTTTGGTAGCACTCCCCGACATTCAATAAACTCCATTTAGGCTTTGTGCGATGAGCAGTAGTGCTCATTTCATATTCATGCCGTGGACCGTATTTAAATGTAAATAAGCGAGGTTTCATGGCTGGCAACAGTGATGACGGTCAGGAAACCATGTAAGTTAATATGGATAGCAGTCCTGTTTAAAGCAGAGCACTGACAGTCCAGAGTTTTGTGTGGAATGCCACAATGATCACCAGGGCTTCACAGATAACTCTCAATCTCTTACTACAAGACATCTGGACAAAGTTCAACAGAATTAGGGAACAATGACCCAGAAATAGGGACATATTTCACATATTTGTCCTATATAAATGTGCTAGAATAACCAGAGGTTTGTGTTAAGATACATGTTATGAAGGATTTGAAGTCTGAAACTCAAATGTATGCAGTATTAAGTCATATCAGTCCTGAGATTATCCCGGTGATATGGCAGAAAGCCACAAATTTAATAAGGAATACATCTGTTCATTCTGTGAAAATATGGACAGTTGAGAGGTATGAATGTTAAGTATATGGTCAAACACAGTACAGGACAGTGTATCTATAGTGCAGACTATTGTGAAATCCCATTCCTGGCATTCTGTACTGAAGCTGCATAAATGATCTGTAAGGATACATGGACTGCCATGTAAAATAAACATTCAGGAGAAGTGTGTGTATTTAACATATGTTTGTTTCTCTTCATACTATTCATCAAATTAATGCCTGGTGGGTGGTCTGCCCTAAAAACAAATTGATTCATTAATATTCCTCGATTTCAGTTTTATTAACTATCTCCCGGATTCACTAGCCTTCCATGCAGGACTAGCCTAGTCCTGCATGGAAGCGCCCATGTAGGAGCAGGATGGCAGTGCTCCATGCATAATAATGAAGGCACGCTCCCTGAGCTCCTAGGCTTACACTGAGCATGTACGAGTGCAGGGGGCATGTCTGAGAGCAGAGCTCTCAGAATAAACATGCCCCTGCAATGTAGAACAGCAGAAGCTGTTAAGAAATGAGCGTGATCACTCATAGGTGTCCTCATATCCCCACCAACAGTCACCATGTGTACAACAGCAACAGGACATATAAATTAAAAGAAGAAACCCTTTTATTTTTTTTTAAATTCAATCAAAGCTAACTGTAGGTGCACGAGTGTGCCCATCGCTTAGGTATGGGTAATGCAGCTTAAATGGCTGAAGAGGATAGCAAGGAAGATATATGCAAATGAAGCAGTATAGCAATAGTGTAGTGAGCAGAGCACTCACCTTACGAGCAGGCATTCCTGATTCGAGTCCCACTGCAGCACATTCCATTTTCCATGTGAAATCTGTATATGAACATTTTTTTACTGTATAACCTTCTAAATACCATTTAAATGTGAACTGGAGTACTGCATTAAATGCACATGTAAAGTGTCAGTGTCATAATGAATAAGGCACTAGTAAGCAGGGTTAAGCATAAATAAGCAGTAGTAAGCATATATAAGCACTAGTAAGTGTGTTTAAGTGTGTTTGCGCGGGGATAAGCATTGCCTACACAGATTAAGCAAAGTTGAAGCTAACTGAGTGTAAGGAACTGTAACTGGAAGTAAGTACTGCTTAGCTACGTGCAAACCCATGCAAACCCGCCTACAGCTGCTCTAAAGTGCTTTAGCCACTCTGTATCCAACGGCCCGTGGTCTGCTCAGCAACAAAACAAATAGTCTCTGCAAGGTTTGAACCAAAGACCTTGTACGCTGCAGTCACAGTGGTTAACCACTAAGCCATCATTGCAGTGCATAAGATTGAGGTTTCAACAAACAAATCCTCACCACAGGAAATCAAACTGAATATGTGAAAGGAATCTATGTACAGTGTGATGATGTATAACCTGCTGCATAACATAAATATGTGAACTGGAGTACTTGCAGTAAGGCCAGATGTGAGGTGTTATTGTAATAAAGTGCTGAAGTCCCCAGGACCCCATACAGTGTATGTACACATGAATCACGGATACCAGACACATATATAACATGTAACAAATAATGCATCAATGTCAAAAGGAAAATATAATGCAAACTAAATATTAAGCAATGCTAAGAATTGCACAGCTCAGCTTAGTTGGGGTAAGCAATGTGTAGGCCGCTAACTCAGTCTGCCCAGTGGTATGCCCCTTTAAGCAATGCCAACATTAGGTAAGTTGTGCACATATCTTAGCCTTTTCAAAACCATCCAATCACGGGAAAGTGTGGGAAATTGGGTGTATTTAAACTCCACAGGCGCCAATAAGTTCCATACCTGGTTGCAGCTCCCTACTGTAGGCAGAATGGGTGGAATTTGGGAAGGCACTCAATTGAGAGCGCAGTGCTGGGGCACCTAGGAGTCCAGATTCATGGTATGGCTCCTGGTAAAACACCATGAGGAGAGACTACTGCAGGGCCAGTACCAGGGCTCACAGTATAAAGTGGAGGCCTGCGACAGTCTCGCCCGTGACCTTACCAGTGCCACTGATATCCCCCGGACTGGTGAGCAGGTCAGTCATCACAATGTTGACCTGAAACGGTGGAGGGGTGATGCCCCAGCACTGAGTAAGTACCCATTCCACTATGTAGATAATGATTGCCTAGCTTGTGTATACTATGGATAGGTAATGGCTAAATATCACTGTATTTCTCTGACAGCTGCAGATGAGTGGGGTGCAAACCAGCAAGCCCATGCTGCTAGGCTGCAAAGGCTGCATCGCTAGGCAGGTTAGTAATATTCCCGCATGTACTGTCATAACAAATAAATATAACAGTTCTGGAAAGTGTTGTACCAGTAAAGAAGTGTATTGTGTATGGGATGTACTGATTAAACCAGACAATATGGCAGGAAGACTGTCATATAGGTTGCGTGGAAATAAAGGTGTAAGATCTTGTGAATAAAAGTATACCACTGGAGTGCTTGTGTACATCCTGCTTTCATATGTTGTTGTAGTGTTGCATCATATAAATAGTACTGTTGTATTAAGCAGTGTTCCCACACTACTGAATGCAGTTAAAATGTGTAGGAAGTTCAGTATAACAATGTTGAAAGTCCCAAGAGGTCAGTCATATAGAACAACTGAGGGAGACTTAGACAGAAACCATTGGAATGCTTTTACACCAATTCCCTGATAACACAGTGTACTGTGATGTCAGCTGTAATATTTTTGCCACACACAGCAGGGGTTGGAATCCCGGGAGTGGTAGTAAGTTGTAGGTATAATTATACCCCACAAATGAACAGCGTTTATGAGAATGTTCAGATAGGAAGCTGTATGCATAATTAGACCCAACAACTGTACAGACTTTGCTAGAATGGTCAGGTAGTACACTGTAAGCATAATCATAACCATCAACTGTACAGACTGTGGCAGAATGTTCAGGTAGTAAGCTGTATGCATAGTCATACCCCTCAACTGTTCGATCTGTCCAGCATGCCAGGTAACTGGCCCAAATCTGCTGCCTGGTAACCTGTTCCCTGGACAAATCAATGCGATGATCCAAGAAATGTAAGCAGCTTATGCTGACATATAATGGATAGTCAGACCTGAACATAAAAAAGAGAATGTATATGGAAACAAACCTGCCATTGTAGCATCTCACCCAAAGTGTATGACAGCAATTCTCAATATATGTCACATTAACACCTGCATCCTGTCATGCCATGAGCAAAGTGTGTGCAATAACAGATTGTTAGGTATGTGTATAACAGCAACATGGAATCTAGGAATCTGTCTAGATCTTGTCAGGTAGTGTTAACAAAGATTTTCTCCACAGCTATAACAGGTAAGAGGTGTCGTCGGGAGGCATACGCACTGTACTGAATTCAGTACAACTTAGTTAGAATGGGGGTAGCATTTTAAATGTACACATTTTCGCGCTTTACTGCACGATGACGTCACCGCTCACCGCGCGCATGTATTTCCGGCCGTTCAAATGCATTTCGAGCGGGAGGAGAGGATTGTGGTCTCACTGCAAGGACTGTTGGTCGAGCGGGAGGAGAGGATGTTGGTCGAGCGGGAGGAGAGGATGTGTACGTTGGTCGAGAGGATGTGGCAGGAGGAGGTATGCGTTGGTCGAGCAGGAATACTGTATGTTGGACGGGACAGAGGAGGTATACTGGTTGGTCCCACATCAAAGAATCTTGCAACCGAAGGGGTGGGTGTGTGTGTGTGTGTGTGTGTGTGTGAAAATGCCCCAGATGGGATAGGATGTACTGGTAATTACTCATGGTGGTGTGGTAGGGAATACCTCAGGCTTGAACCCTGTACCTTGTAAGCAGGTGTTAAAGACCTGAATTCCCTACCCACCACCATTTGTAAAAAAAATTGCATATTTTTGCCTCATATTTGGTCATCTGATCTATTCCTCATATCTGTGGTGTTTAAATATTGCAATGCTTGAAATTTGATGGTGTAGTGGTAGCAACGTAGCATTGATGCCTCACAGCTGTAGGTTCTTGGGTTTGGTTCTTGGCTGGGGTGCCTTTTTGCCTCATATTTGGTCATCTGATCTATTCCTCATATCTGTGGTGTTTAAATATTGCAATGCTTGAAATTTGATGGTGTAGTGGTAGCAACGTAGCATTGATGCCTCACAGCTGTAGGTTCTTGGGTTTGGTTCTTGGCTGGGGTGCCTTCTTTGTGGGGGGGTCTGTATCTTCTCCCTGTGTTTGTGTGGGTTTGCTTTTGTGTCCTCCCATGTTACAAAGACATGTCTGCATTATTTTTTCCTGGGCCTCTGCTGAGAATTGTTTTTTTTTTTTGTTCCAAGTCAGACTGTCCTAATTAACAAATTGACAGGCATTTAAATTTCAGACTTCAGGTTTCTGAATGTTTACTTCCTTACATATTTGGTGCAGTGGCAGTATTGTTGCCTCACACCTATAGGTTTTCTGGTTTGATTCTTGGCTGGGGTGCCTTCTGTGTGGAGTCTGCATCCTATCCCTGTGGGGTGCCTTCTGTGTGGAGTCTGCATCCTATCCCTGTGTTTGTGACATAGTAAAACAACTTTTTATTCTAGCAATAAATATATAGTAACACAACCTTTATAGCAATTTTTTTAAGTTTATAACTATTTGAAATCTGTCCTTATTTTTGGGACTGTAATACCCTGTTATTGGCTTTGTCAGTTTTTTGTGCTAAGGTTGACAGCTATGGCAGAACTGAATTCACTGAATATGTTTGAGGGCTGTATTCCCTCATTACTGGGTTTGTCCAGGTGTTTTGTGCTAAGAGGTTGACAGCTATGGTGAGAACTGAATTCATTAAATTATAGCCATTTAAGTTTCAGTCTTCCTCTCTTTCACAAAGCAGGTGATTTGGCATAGTGGTATGTTGTTCTGACTATTTTGCACAGTGACCTTGGCAGTAAAATGTATGATGGTAACACAGCATTTTATTCTAACAGCTTTCCAAGATTATACAAGCAATGTTTAATGTGTTCCTGTTTTTTGCCCTTTTGACCCACCCCAATAAATTTGGCTTTTTCCAGACTTCTTGTGCTGCGAAGTTGAGATGTAGTTGAGTATTGTGTAGATTTTACAAGGAGCTGAGAGCTGCAGGGGAAGAGAAGTTTAGTGCTGATTATGCTAAGTCAGCTCACATTGCTAGTAGCACAAAATGTTGTGTACTTGTTTTTAATGCAGAAGGTTGTTGGTTCTACTCCCATAAGGGGTGAATGCTGCTGTACTGATAGTTAAGACACTATGAGCCTGTTATCAGTTTGCCATCCATTTCCTATTGCAATATTACTAGCTTATTATTAATGTAATTTAGGCAATTTATTCCTCAGGGGCATCAGACACTATTTTTCGGTGAAGTCATGAAATATAAAGGTGATTGCTAGCAACAACTGCTTCATTAGTTAGATTTATTAAACGTGGAATTATTTAGATGACTTTTTTTACTACTTCAGAGATTGTGCATATTATTTACTGATAATGGTGGACTGTAGAAGTTTGACTAGACTTTTATGATGGAAATGTTCTGAATTGGGCAGTTTTGTTTCATTGTTTACTGGAAAAATGTTCAAAGCAATAGGAAGGTGTATCAAAGAGCACATGTATGTTTCATATGCAAGGGGCCTATGATTTAAAAGCAGCCCAGAATTAATTTTTATCTGCCAGGTAAAATGTATTTTCTTTGAATGTGTGTTTTAATGTTTCAATGAATGTGCGTTTCAAGGGCAGAGAAGTTTTAATGCCAAGTTTGTTTAGCAGATGTCTTAGTGTTTGCGCTGTAAAATGCAAAATAAAACTTTCAAATGAAGTTCAAATCATCATAGAAGTAAATCAGTATGCACATTAGTGTTTATGGTAAATGGAGTGAAATAGCAAAGTAATGGATCATTGGAATGGCTGCAGGAGGCTCCATTCGACTATGGTTTTGTGAGGGGAAGGCGGCAAACTTAGACAGCCCCAGCTGAACTATACCTCCCAACTGTCCTGATTTTCAAAGAATGAATAGATTTTTTGCTTCTTTTTGGTTTGTTCCTCAGTTTGTGGTTTTCTGGCAAATGATTTAGGAATTAAGTCACTAAATGACACTAGTTTCAGACTTTATAACCTTCAGAAAAATGCATGCTAAAATAAGACCTGTTCTATCAACTGTCCCAGTTTATACAATAGCAATTTTAGTACTGTTTATATGTTCCCTCAATATATTTCGCCTTGTCCAGATTTATTGCATTAACAGGTTGAGAGGTACATGCAAATAAATTGCTTTATAGAATTAGGCATAGCCAAACCTCAACTGTCCCTGATTTTGGCTCAAAATGTAGCTCTTCCTCTAATGATCCCTCCACAAAATAGCAATTTTGGAAGAAAACAGAGGGTTTACTTTACTTTTATAAATAACTGTAATGATCAGAGTTATACATTACTTTATTTCAGAAATGCATGTAGATTCTCTAATTTTGTCAGCTGCTCTAAGTTAACTGTGCTCATATTAAAATGGTGTCCCTCCTTTGACAGGTTCCCAGCTGTATTGTCTGGCAATTTTATATTTTTGCATCACATTTTTGGTTCGTTTTTCATAAAATTGCAGTTTTCTGGCAAATTAGTGGCAAATTGTTAAAGAGTGAAGTTAGAAAATAATGCAGACATTTCAGTTTCAGATTTCATACCTTTCAGAAAATTCGTACTGATGCAAGACCTACTACTATTCTATTATCTTTCTAAGTTTATAAGAGCAATATTTAAAAAAAAATTTCCTTATTTTTGGGCCTTTGCCTCAGTTTTATTTATGAGTTTGTTGCTGTAAGAGGTTGAGAGGTTGTGTGTGTGGTAGGTAGTATACCTCTCAACTGTCCACATTTTGCAGAATGTCCAGATTTTTGCCCCATATTTTTTGTCTGTTCCTCATAAATTGTGATTTTCTAGAAAATCATTGAAGGCTGAAGTTGCTAAATAATGACAGACATTTGAGCTTCAGACTTCATGTCCTTTGGAAAAATTCATACTAGCACAAATCCTGTTATTCTAGCAACTTTCTAAGTTCACGAGAACATTATTTAATATCTGTCCCTGTTTATTTTAGGCTTTGTCCATATTTCTTGCACTAAGAGGGTAGGTAGGTGTGTGTGTGTGTGTGTGTGTGTGTGTGTGTGTGTGTGTGTGTGTGTGTGTGTGTGTGTGAGAATGAAACATCCTAGTTAGTGGTAGCAGGTGGTTAGTAATTTACTCAAGCTCAAAACTTGTACCTTAGTTACAGAAAACAAAAGCATAAAGTCTCTACCCCAACTACCATGCTGCATTTTTCAAAGAACTGACATTTCAGGTTAATTTTCAATTCAAGGAACCTAGTTTGAGTGAATTTATATTATATTACTGAAGAGGCATTACAGCGAATGCCTCTTCATCGACACTAAAAGAGCGAACTGTGAATTACGAGAATGGCCGTAGCTTGGCTGGGGAGGGGGGTAGCAGTTTGAGAGCTGTCAGTACAAATTTGGAAATCCTAGCTACACCCCTGCTACACAGGTCATTTATATACTTGTCTACAAGCATGGAATCCGGGAGTATGTGTGTAGAAAGTGTCAGGCAGTGTTAACAATGATGTTCTCAACAGGTATAACAGGTAAGAGGTGTAGACTGTAGGTACTACACAGGTCATGTGTATACTTGTCTACAAGCATGGAATCTGGGAGTATGTATAGAAAGTGTCAGGTAGTGTTAACAATGATTTTCTCAACAGGTATAACAGGTAAGAGGTGTAGACTATATGTAAGAGACAGTCCACACATATACTAATCTACAAACATACCATTGTACAAAGTAAGGACATTGGGTAGTGTAATAATACATGTAAGGGACAGATCACTGCAGTGAAGAAGAAAGTTGTGAAAACTACAGGGATATATTAGCTGTTAACTGACCTCTCTCTCTCATCCCCTCCATATGTGCAACAATAACCTTATTACACACCTCAATGGGTACGTGTACACTCCAATCTTTTGTTGGGACATATGTCCTACTGGTTTATAAATATTCACATTTGCTTCTATGCATGTGCCATGTTAAAATACTCCCATATTGGTGGCCTGTTGCCATCAATGAAACCTGTATGCTGTTGTAATGGCCACTGTTGTCCCAAAAATTTTTTT
>NC_056728.1:1328509744-1328677244 GCF_019279795.1 Protopterus annectens
ACATTGCAGCTTCCAGGGCATCCAGCACACACATTCATTATTACGGGCTGGCCATCACACAAAAACCGCCACTTCATGGAGGGGAAGCCCTTGTGGATGTTGTAGGCCCTGCCACACTCACTGGCTGGTGCTTTGATGCATATGTGCATGCAGTGTATTGCACACAGTACTTAGGGTATTCCACTATTGTGTGGAAACGACACATATTGCTGCCCAATACCTTATGGGAAATGGGGATATATACATCATCACTGACATGTGCTGACATGGCATTCATGACCTGGTGCAGTACCCTGGATGCTGATGTTTGTAAAATCCACATCATATCACCAGTTGATCTCTGGAAGGTACCTGTTGCTGGTATCCTTAGGGCAACACATACCTTGGTTTCCACTGGGATAGGTTTCCCTCTGTTGGGTCTGTGTGTGAGACATAGCCTGCACAGATCCACAATCTTCTGCAGGAGGTCTCTGTCCACTCTATAGCGCTCTACTATCTCCAGCTCATGTAGCCCCTGGTAGTTTACCCTGTGCCTGCACACTCCTCTCCGTCTACTCACTGTGTGATGCTGAGCGGCATTCACATTGGCACAACCCTCCACATGTTGCATATGTTGATTATAATAGCAATGGCAGTCCCTAACATTATCTTGTCTCAGTTAAGCTTTTACAGTTTGCACTTCTCTTAGTTTTCTACAGTGTTGCAGTGTGTCTGAGAATAACATGGTGGACTACTGTTTGTAGAGTTGTACATGCTGTGCTGTGCTGGCCTACTGTACTGGCTGTGTAATATACTCAGTCTGATTGTTTTCACCTGCTAGCTGTGGTAGTTCT
Source organism: Protopterus annectens (assembly GCF_019279795.1). Lineage (NCBI taxonomy): Eukaryota > Metazoa > Chordata > Ceratodontiformes > Protopteridae > Protopterus > Protopterus annectens. The sequence continues at coordinate 1,328,510,578 of NC_056728.1, forward strand.
CCTTGGTTAACTTACTGCTATTTGTTTACCTTCATTTTCACTGTGTCCACAGTGAGCGGTGCCGCGCATAGGAGCACAGTGAAGTGCATATCCACTTCCACGTGTGCACACAGGCTTATACATGCGTACAAACACTTACACTGGCTTACACAACATTACACGGGCTTCAACAATCTTACAGTAGCTTACTCGTTCTGCAAGTCGCGCACACAGGCTGACACACATGCACACATGCTTACTCGGGCTTACAGGCTTGCATGGGCGCAAACACACTTCACCAGGTTTGCAAGGAACTTCAGTGATATCCATGGCGCATACACGCCAGTTTACTGACTTTACCTAGGATAAATCATAACACGCCTCTTCCACTGATGAGTCACTGACAGCAGACATGTGACACACTGCTCCAATAAGATTACAGTGTTTTATACATACACACTCATGATGTCACCTATCTTCTATGCTGATAGTCCCCTTCACCTACTCTTACACTGTAGGGGCTTGGCCCATATGGCATGACAAATTGTGCTTCACTATCCTCAGCCTCAATTGCATAGGATTGCCTACTAATGCTTGGTTACATCTCTGAGTGTGTGCTTCCACACATAGCAACCACTACTCAGTAGCCATGTTGTCTTCAGCTTGCCATTCCCCTGCATAACGCAATAACTTTTAACTGACATTACAATATGTATGTATATTTTACATATTTGTCTTGTTTTGTATGCACAGCTGCACTCGAGATCGGGAGGACAACTAGAGTTTTATTAATTTCCAATGGGAATACATGCCACTGGCCTTATATTTGGCCATTGGCATGCTTCTTCAACTAAACCGTCCTTTATTTGCAGATGACATTGCTCCGCTACTTGCAGAACGTTACTCGGTTAACATCCGTGTACATTTCTGCACATACCTCTACTCTTGCACGGACAGCTTACTGTTTCATGTATCGCATATTTTACATCATTTGCATAGCTTTCACCTACAATTGGGGTAATTTGCATATCCTAACATTGTCCGTGCAACGTTCGTTTGAGGGGCTGTGTTACACGCCCCTACAGGATATTGCTGAATAGCTCGGCGGACATCTTGCCTTGCTCTACTCTTACTCTACTTGTACACCGACCAAAGCTTCATGAATCCTGGCCTAAGCTTTGATGTGTGCTAATATGTCTATTTGTGGAGTAAGCATGGCTGTAGGTGTGTTTTGACCTGCTACGTCTGTCATTTCTACAGAGCACCTCCCACTTTCATCATTTGTAGAGGTGACAGCCCTATAGGGACTATATGTACAGCTGTGACATTTGACAAGTCCACACATACCTGCGGTCAATACTAAACTGACTACTTCAGCACTTTTCATACCTTCAGATTTGTCTTGTAGTGGTATAGTCAATGATACTGTTTCCTATAACATGTATCTGTTTCTGATACAAGATATGTCATTTTATTACACCACTACACACAATATATGGAGAAATCACAGGCCAGATGCCATTACATTCCTTTTGTAGGACACACCCGCCCAGAGTGTTGTGTTCCTCACAAAAGCCAACAGGTGCTGATCAAAACATATTCTGCTATCATCTACCTTATGTGTTCACCAGTATTTGCGCTTTCCGTCAGTGGCAGAACTCACATGCATGTGTGGGAGACTGAACACTGTCTCGCGGACACTGCATAGCACCCTGAGGGACACATTTATGTTCTTTCTATTAACCTTCCACATTGACTATCACAGGGCATTAGTATTCATCCAGATTTGTCGAGGTACATGCTTTTGACTTATACATGTTTTGTCATTTGTCATCACGTCTTTCTTCACACCTGTCCACCTAATTGCACTAGTTCTGTACATTTATTTAGGTCAGGGTTACCTTCATACCTCTCAACTGTACACATTTTGGGTACATGTCCCGAACTTAGACGTCTGATTTTGTTCCTTTTTTAATAATATTGTGCAATGCCTTTCTGGTAATTTAGTGGGAAGTCATTTGGGACTGTGGGGTTAGACAATAATGACAGACATTTGTTGTTTACAATTAATAACCCTCAAAACATTCATACTATTGACTGATCCATTATTCTATCCACGTTCTGACTTTGTAAGAGGAATATTTGAGATATTCCCTATTTGTACTTATTTTAAAATGCCTTTGTCCAGATGTCTTATTCTGATTGAGAGGTATGGTTACCATCTTATTCCTACGCATGTACGTCCATGATAATCACTTACACGACACTAATATAACTCCCTACATCTTCCCCCAATAGTTTACATGATATCCGGTAGATGGGTTCTTTATTTTAGGAAGTTAGAGGCGTCTGCTCTACCCACATAGGTATATTAATCACTCCCATGGGGCGGACCTCATAAATCTGTGCCAACCAACACCTAGGCACCTAGCCCATTATTGCATACCCATGATTCCCAGACCTGGCACCCCTCCACAGTAGTCATAACACATATTTAATGTGAGCGATAATAAATTATGATGACACTTCTAAGCACTATCCTCTCTCCGCATGTCGATACATATGTCTTACATTCTGTCAACCCATGTGTTATTACACTTGCATAAGCTACTGTTGCATGTACAGATATATTGTAGTTGCGGATGACACTTCTTTGCAGCAATCATTACAGGACTGTGCATTTATAGATTCACTATTTTTGGAGTCCTGCAAAGGACACCTATATCCATGTTTAAAGAGTAGGACTTACAGATCTGGCACACTGATACTTTCCGGGCAGTAGTTTTGAGAGCAGCAGTGTATTTAACTTAATGGCATGTCTGTTATGTGTATCCATACTAGCTATGGTGTAACCTATTTATGTACATGTGTTATATCTACGAGGACATTTGTTTATATGTTTGTTAGGTGTATATCAATTCATGTTGTATGTGTTTGAGTGTATGTATGTGTATATATATATATAAATATATATATATATATATATATATATATATATATATATATGTATGTATATATATATATATATATATATATATATATATATATTTATATATATATATATATATATATATATATATATATATATATATATATATATATATATATATAACTGTACATTCTTTATTTCATATATTTATTTAGTTTAAGTCTGTGGATATATATATCTATACACAAATGTATATATCCATATATAGACATTACGTGTAGAAACCAGCATTCATTTGCTATGCTGTGAGTGGATTACACACGCACAAGCACACTTGCATTTTCTTATTGTGGGTTACCCGCAGGCGCACATGCATATCCTTATTGTGGGTTACATATGTTTACTAGGTCTTTGTGCTTACATGGGCTTTATTACTTGTGACAGTACCAGTAAAATATCTGTAATCCAGATGATGGACATATGCGAAACACACGTTCACCTTTACATATTTAAATGTCTGTACAGCACAGACGCATTCATTACACTTTAACATTATATGTGCTGTAGTCGTAGTTGAACCGGGACTGCATTCACGTTGGCCGGATGCTGTAACCACTATACGTTTGGTGTTCTGACTCATTTATATGCATACCCATAGTACATAGCTACATTAACATATGCCTCACCGCTTCACTTACGACACAGGCATCCATTCTCCTGCTGGGAAAAATGCGGTACTACATGTTACACATTCCCTATTCCCGACTGCTCTGGACCCAAACTGCATATTTCATCACTGCAGGGATATTCAGAACCCCAAGGCTTATAGTCCTGACACATACAAGTCTTTAATTGTCAGGGTGTTCATGTGGTGATCTGGGTTTAGGCTTGTCCACCTGGTGAACAGAACTGCCCTGACCATGTTCAAATGTCAGACAAAGCACATGGACAGGGTTTGTCCATTTTAAACATTTTATCTGTGTTTACAGACACAGGTGTTTGGGCACCTGTCAGCAGCTTATGATGTTGGCAATACATAATATGGGTGGGGGTGGTTACAATACATAATCCACGGTGAGTGGTGTTCCCATTCACATTTGACTATTTCCTGTATTCATTCTTACGAGGGTTATTATTTTGCACATGACTTAACTATGAATTAACTACAGGTATGCAGTAGTACAGTCAACATATGTGATGGTTTGTTACAGTATAAATGTACGGACCTCTGTAATACTGGAGACTACCCCACATCCTTCACAACATTTCATGCTTATGTACATACTATTATTCTGTGAAATTTCAAAGTTTGTGAGAGCAGTAATTACATCTGTCCCTATTTGTCCACCCATCCTTTTAGGCTTTGTCCAGTTTTTGTTGCTGTAATAGGTTGAGAGGTGGTGCCGGTATGTGATTGAGTTGAATATATACTGTCGATAATTCAGTGGGGAGTAGGGTTACCACTTGTTCCTCTTTGCGAGGGGAGGCCCCACTTTGAACAGTTGTGTCCTGCAACGACACCTAGGACATGGCAAATGTCCTGTGATTTTAAGACAATAATATATTTCTTATTTTCTTTACTAGTTGCATGATACAGGTATTTTGTATCTGGTACACATAACTATTATTTGGGATAGCATAAGCTATTCAAATGCTATGGAATAAGCTTTTATCTTTGCATACACGTGTAATTCTGTCCTTTGCACTGGCCGGGGGTATGTTTTATCCTGCAAATTCTCACATTTCTACAAGGGATGTCCCACCTTGGCCATCTGAACAGGTGGCAACCCTAGTGGGGTGACCTGCATGGTGGACAGCTGTTCCATCCTACATAGTATGTTTTGCATGTCTGTGTAGAAACTGAACAGTACAGTGACTGCACAAACATGTTTTGTCCAGATGTGTACAGTACTGGACACCGTGGCATGTAAACAACTCTGAAGTTTCAACAGGTTACTTATCCCACACGGGATGTAAACACATTTTGCCGTAACATGAACGTGCGGGCATTTGGATTTACATAACTGTGATGGGATGTTTACAAACGTGGGATACATATTTGCAATCCTGACACTGCCTAGGACGATACTTCCTACTACATATGGGGAATACTCGCTATGTGTAGGTGTAATGGACTCGCAAGGCTGGTAGCTGGATTTGGTGGACATTCGGACATGGGTGCGGGTTATGTGCTATACAGGGGTTGTTGCGTATTGCATTGGCATGCATGGGTTCTGCTTTTGGATATCCCGGTTCCGCATATGGCATCCTATGTGTATGTGATGGTTACGTTCCTGTTCATGTGTATAGCACATTTTAATATGCATATGTTTGTGTGTGTTTGGTATACAATTTGGACTGTCAGGTTTCTTTACAGTTGTTATATAGCCACAACTGCCCAGCTGTGTACTATCACTACCACTGTGGGACTGCTGGTGACCATGCCCATGGGGCTAGACGTGTGTATTGGTGGCGCGCTGACATGATGCGCTTCACTTCCACTGGGTATAACTACTGACAGTGCAGTACATTACGGACACACGATTTTATATATCATTTGTTCCATGGACGGAAACTCATATTGTGTTGCGTGCATTTCTGTTTGGTTCTCAATTTTGTGTGGCTGGGAACTGTCCTGCATGCTTTGCATACGTTTCATTATCCACGGACACTGATAGGTGCGATTACTATTGCAGGCAGGCTATAATATTCAGCAGTTTAGGTTGCTCATCGCCAGCCGACATTGACACGCCTCCGGGCGCAGCTTAGCAATGCCCCATGCACTCGCTCACGTGTCCTGTGCACGTGGATGTGGTAGCGGTGCACCTTCATTAATATGCATATGGCGCCACTACACCATTTATACGCCGCACGGCCGGCGCAGGCCTTACACCGGCCTTGCGCCGAGCTTCATGAATCCGGGGGAATGTTTGCAACTGGTTATATGATATATAGCAATATATGTGAAGTATAAGGTTTGTTTTTTATTTGTTAATACAATCTGATTGCTTTTATATAAGGGTAAATTTGCATGTGTCACAAGTGATAATTCAATAAAGGTGTGTTTAAAAAAATGCAAGTTTTATATATATATATATATATATATATATATATATATATATATATATGTATATATTTTTTTTTTTGCTATTTTTGCAGTCCTTGTATATTACACTTGGACAGAAGCAGACATCAACAGCAATAAAAAACATACTAATCTCCCTCCATATAAAGGTAGAAATATGTTAGATCAAAGTTCTTTGACAGCATGTTTTTATAGCCAGTACGTGACCAAACAACATGTACACAGTGAATATGCTATCTACATGTGGCAATTGTTCACTGTTAAAAGTTAAAAAGGTAACAACACTTGACTTTTATAGAGTAGGCATAGGAGAGATTTTAGCCAGGAAGTCATGTCTGATGTGACAGTTGGGACATAATGTGTACCTATGATTTAACTGCATTCTAATCTACCTTCATTACACATTATTTATTTACTTATTGCATTAATTTCTGCTTGTAAGCATTTTACAGAGTTAGAAACTGAACAAAAAGCAAACTATATTGTTATTCCAAAGATTTTTAATTATGACTATAAACTATATTATCTTTTTATTTAAATGTGATTTTTCACATTTCTTCATTTAACACCTTTAACAGCTCATGAATGCTAGCCAATGCCAACAGATAGAGACCTCCCCCGGATTCTGCAAGCCCTGCATGGCATGCAGGACTAGTGCAGGAGCTCCAGCAGGCAATATGTCTGCCGTACGATCCAGGAATAACCTGTAGGGATGTGCATGAGAGCTCCTGCACTAGTCCTGCATGGACTCAGCCCCTGTATTGCAAATTACCCCATTTGCAGGAGAAATCCATGCAAATGAGTTGAATTTGCAATCCAGAAAGCTGGAAACTGGCTGTGCAGGACTAGTGTAATCTGCAGAAATGTACTCCACCAGTAACGGAGTACATTTCTGCAAATTACAAAACGGAGCCTTGACAGCTCCAAATAAAGGGTGGATATTATGTAGAAAGCATGCCAATGGCCAACTATAAGGCCATTGGCATGGAAAATATTTGCAAAAATAAAAAAAAAAACAACTTTAATTTTTTTTTAGCCGATCTCGTCTGTTTAAGTGCAGGGCAGCGGTGTGCAAACAGTATCAGGTGGAAAATAAGAAAAAAAACATAAAATAAGCATTTTAACCAAAATCACTATTTTGCCATTATACTCAATGGCAGGCAGAAGACAACATGGCCAATGAAAAGTGGTTGCCAAGGGGCGAGGCTCAGTGTGAGACATGTAACTATGCATCAACAGGCAATCCTATGCAAATGAGGGGGATGATACTGAATCCCAGATTTCCCCTGCATGCTAGTCAGCACCCAACAGTGTAAGAGCAGGAATAGCTTGGTGCAAGCCTAGGAGTTAGCTGACATCATAGGGGTGTGTGTCAGGCATACTGTAAGCGGACTGGAGCCCTGTGGCTCGGGTTTGTTCTTAGCTTAGCAGAGCTAAGCAAAGGGGTGTGTCTGAGGCTGCCTAGCACTATGTACATTGCCTAAGCAGGTGTGCTCGCCGCTCACCGGGTTTTAAAAGGAAAAAAAAGTAAACCAGGAAATAGCAGCTCTGTGCACATTTGAGCACTGTGTCTGCATGGCGCACCCCCGGGCTTAAACAGGAAGGCAATGGGAAAGGAAAACAGCAGTAGGAAGGTAATCAAGGAGAACTAGCATAGCTAGCAGGTGAAATGTATCAGAATCTGCCAATTACACAGGCAGCAGACCAGCCCAGCCCTGAACACTACTATAAAATATGCAAACACCTTTCCCCCTGGTTTTTCCCATACTCTACACCACCGGTGTATACAAGTGGGGAACCTTTAACAAACAAAACAACAAAATGATAGGGGCTGTAATAGCTATCATACAACAACATGTGGAAGAGGCTGAGCATGGTGAGGATGTGAATGCTGTCAACCAACCCACAGTGATGAGACGGAGAAGAGTGTACAGACCTAGGGCAACCTACCAGGGGCTACATGAGCTAGAGATAGTGGAGCGCTATAGGGTGGACAGGGACCTCCTACAGCAAATTGTTGAGCTGTGCCAGCCACACCTGACACGCAGAACTAACAGAGGGGAACCCATCCCAGTGGATACCAAGGTATGTGTAGGCCTAAGAATACTAGCTACAGGTACCTTCCAAATGCCAATTGGGGATATGATGTGGATCTCACAGGCATCAACATCCAGGATACACCACTATTTCCTGGATGCCATGTCAGCTCATGCTGGTGAGCATGCCTATTTCCCCAACACTTGTGAGGCGTTGGCTAGCAATATGCATCTGTTCCACAAAATAGCAGAATACCCTGAGGTAGTGGGTGCTATAGACTGCACGCACATATGCATCAAAGCACCACCCAGTGAGAGGGGTAAGGTCTGCATCAACCACAAGGGCTTCCCCTCCATCAACTGCCAGGTCATATACGATGCCCAGGGCATAATAATGAATGTGTGTGCTGACTGCCCTGGAAGCTATCATGATTCCCATGTCTGGCATCTGACGCAGCTGTACCAGAGATTAGTCAATGGGGACATCCCTTATGGTCACCTAGTGGGGGATGCTGGTTACGCACTGGAGCCATGGTTGATGACACCCATCAGAAATGCACACACACCCAAACAAGAAATCTATAATGAGCCACACGCACAGACCAGAATTATAATAGAGCATGTGTTTGGGATGCTCAAGTCACTTTTCCAGTGCCTGGACACATCCGGTAGAACCTTGCAGTACTCACTAGCTACATGTACCTAAATTGTCATCGTATGTGCCATGCTACACAATATGATTTTTTATTTTTATTTTTTTATTTTACATTTGTTGACCGGGCTAGTCCAGCTGGATACATGTCCATTTTCAGCACAGGCCCGGGGAGAAAAGCTCCTCGAAACTAAAGTACAACATTATATATAAAAACAAAACAAAATTTCACAGGTGCAAGTACAATACAAAATTAAGCTATTTGATATATGAAAGATCATATAGATGTGAGTAGAGTAGAATATAAGGAAATATGTTCACTTCAAAACACATTTGACTGCAGAATCTTATGATAAGTATCATGTTTGGCATCCTGCGGAAACAGCTGCAGCAGGAACAGCATGGGGCAGGGCCACACAGCTCACCACCATTGCCATGGCCTGCACAGACACAGAGTGACCTGGATGATGAACAACCTGAACCGGCCCCAGTAGGCAGAAGGAGGTGTGCCCAGTATGCCCTGGCCTTGGCAAAGAGGCAATGCATAGCATATACACTGACACAGGAGGGACCCAGGGAATGACACCTCTCTCTGACTCGCACTTACAGTAAAAGGGATGCCAAACATGACACTACCTGTGCTCAACCATGTGTAGGGAGTGTACTATGTGCATCTGATGTAGGCAGCCCTTCAGCACTACCCTCAATACTGGCACACCCACAAGGTAAGTCACTATACCTACCAATTGCCGAATGTAGTAGTATGTGTTGTTACCTGTATCTATGGTATGGATGTGAGCATGCAAGGCAATCGGGTGACTGAACGTGATACCAGCAGATAGTAGACACCTATAGTGGCAGCATGAGATCTGTAACAAATACGGGTGTCACCATACTAGCCAGTACTACACATGGTAACAAAACCCACTGCAGGAAATGTGCTGGGCCACATGTGTGTCCATATGACACACACATGCCATTCAGGGAGGTTCACATACCCAACAACAGTCACAGCCAGCAGGACAGGGGTAGACAAACACAAAGAAAGGCTGTGCTAAGGCCACTGAATGATGCCTATGGGTACCCACCCCCAGGCCTACACAGACAGACTACATCAGGTCAGGCAGTGGGATGTTAGTTCTGAAGGGTAGGAAGTCAGAAACTAATATGCAGGTCAATGAAACATAGGACCTGTAGTACACTGACATGCCTCTAGTTAACATGATAGGTTAGAAAACATAATGGAATGGAGTACCTGACATACCAGAAAGATAATAGCAAATGTGTACAAGTGTCAGATGTGCCCCTCCCAATCCTGTGTAGCAATGTAGAAACAGTCAGGTGTGCCCCTCCCATATCCTATGTAGACAGTAGTAACAGTCAGGTGTGCCCCCCAATCCTATTTAGACATGTAGTAACAGTCAGATGTGCCCCCCAATCCCATGTAAACATGTAGTACCAGTCAGGTGTGGCCCCCCAACACTACTTCGACATGTAGTAGCAGTCAGGTGTGCCTACCCAAATCCTATGTAGAAATATAGTACCGGTTTGGTGTGCCCACCAATCCAATGTACACACATTGTAGATGTCAGGTGTGCCCCCCCCCCCCATATCCTATGCAGACATGTAGTAACAGTCAGGTGTGCCCTCCCCAATCCTATGTAGAAATGTAGCAACATGTATGTGTAGGTATATTACCAGTGGAGCACAGCTGTTCAGAGATGGCCAAGGTAGCAGGATAGATTGTAGCATTTGCACAATATGCAGGTATGTGTGTGTGTTAGGTTGGTGTGTGTTTCATATTGTGTAAGAGTGATCAGTACGTATGCATGTTGAGATATGACCTGGTAGTCATTGCCCACTACTGCTGATGACAGAGCCAAGTCCTCACAACTGCATTGCCAAAGACAATCCCCACTAGTATAACACATGCTAGCAGTAAGCCATTGTAAATGTATGGTGGTAATATGTGTCACCATCTGAAAGATTGACAGGGCATGGCTGTTGGGCTAGATATACAAGCAGTACACAGGGGAAAGTACCCCAGACATACAGTATATAATGTGTAACTGTGAAATGGACACACCCTTGGAATTGTACATACAGGTATGCATAACATTATCTGGGCCTGTAGTAGGGGATACTGGTGTCATCTGCCCGAACACTTGCAGATCACAAAGGTGGTAGGACTGATGTATTGGGAAACAGCTGATGTACCTGCACATGCCAGCATAACTGGAATGCCCTATGCATATCTGTGCATCAGATGCAAGGAGTGTCCATAGCACACATGCACCCAGCTCACCCAAACACCACCCACAGGTACCTCTCTGGTCATATCCCTGCTGTGGGGAATGGGTACAATATGATGCCACCTATATATAGCAATAGCGAAAGAATGCAGCATGCAGTGTAGGTGTCCCATGCAGGTGTGTCCCTAGCCATACGTAGCACCCTGCCAGCATCCACACCACCTGATCAAGACTGATAGAAAGTATTGGCATGAACACCTAGCACACCTACCCTGTCACCCCAGGGGAATATACTGTATGGTGGTCTAAGACTACTGTAGGACTGACAGAATGCAACAGCCTGCCACAGCTGGCCCGCATCAATACTAAATGACCTACAAGTCTCTACCAAAGGCCTGTGTCTCACAAGTACTGTCAATGCATGTCATGTCATGGACACCCAAATAACATAACACACTCCACATTAGCCATATGCAAGGCCATGTGGACAATCCAGAGTAACATGTCCACCATGTCCCACTGCATGAACTGTGAACCAACACCAAAGCACAGCTGTGATGAGGTGATAACCTTAGGGAAAGTATCAGAGAATGTATGCATAATGTATGGAAGAGGATAAAATAATAGGGGGGGGTGGCAGCATGGGCAGCATGGAATGTGCAAGGTCCGACACACAGCTGTGTGCACACACTATCCCTGGCTACAAACAAATAAATGGGTGGCTACATACCTGCCCATACACCACAATAGGGGTAATGTCCTGACTCATGGCCCCTGCCTCTGGGTAGCCTGTGTGAATCTGTAAAGCTGTGAGGTATTGCCACAGCAAGATAAGGCCATACTGTCATGTCAATGGATGTACAAGTATGGGATCCTCTGCCAGCACTGTACCAAGGTGCTGAACCGGATACACACACCCAGCAGCAAGTGCCTGCAGCTCCCCCTCCAGAATGGCATAACTTACCATGAATATGTAGGCATTTGCCCACAATACTGGACACAGCTGCAGTCACCCCTGTCCCCCAGGACATCACTGTGAGCAAGAATGTCTACCTGACAGTGCATGAGAGCATAACACATCACAGTGTATAACAGTACACATTTCTGAATATCTCTGCTAACAGCAGTACCATGTAGCAGAAGCAGCACAGACACAATCACCTACAGTACACACTATTCCCCTGCACAGTTTGACCCCATATTGCCAAATGATCTACAGATACTCTGCAGAAACAGTTTGCTACCTGTAGGTGTACAATACAAAGGTCTACACTGGAGTACAAACTACCTGGATTGGATCCACACATTCAATACAGAAGGGCATACTGGGCATGCTAACACACTTAGGAGAAATGAAGGCAATGTCAGACAACATACTGAAAGTTCATACTGGGCATGCTCACACACTTAATGCGGACCATACATATCTGACAGTTGCAAATGTTAGTGCATACAATCCTCAGTATGCACCAGTCATGCTTTGCACACACAGTGGATAGGAATACAGACATATCTCTAAGGACAACACACTATAACAAGCCAAATGTAGACATACATAAATGTGTGGAAGAGAGTGACTGTGACAAAGAGCCATCCATCATGAGGCCTGTCCCTCCCAGCACACAGCCAAATGGCTACAACCACATGATGTGTAAATGTCACTCACTGTAGACATTAGCCATCAGTCTCCGTTAGAATTACAGACTATGTGGTACAAGTACTAGCTGTGCAGCATGACTGTACAAGACAATAGTCATCTAGCAGCTGTATATACGTACCTGCAGAATATAACCCTGTGTGTAACCGCATGTGGTGTGTCAACCTCTAGATGAATGGGTTATGGCCTATACACACACACTGCTCTCCTCATAGCCCTACTATGACAAGCATGCTGAGGTCATCCACGTTGTAATACTTTGGGAATGGAGTAGCCCAGTAATCTCTGTGGCATGTCCTAAAACTGCTTAATGCTGTAGCATGATAAACTAGTTAGGTAGGAGTTCTAATCCCAGAAATAGCAACTGTGTGTGTGTCTCTGTCTGTGCAGGGAGCAATGCTTGTTAGGTCAGACATGCTCCCTACAATTCAAATGCCCTACTTTGGCAAGGCTGCTGATGTCATTCACTGTAAAATACACCTTTGGGAAAAGTGTAGCCCAGTAATCTCCGTGGCACATCCCATAACTGCGTACTACTTTAGTCTGATAAACTAGTTAAGTAGAAGTTCTTAGGCTAGTCACACTCACTACAATTCAAATGTCCTAGTTTGGGAAGGCTTCCGATGGCATTCACTGTGAAATACACCTTTGGGAAAAAATGTAACCCAGTAATCTCTGTGGCATGTCCTATAACTGTATACCACTGTAGTGTGATAGACTAGTTAGGTAGAAGTTCTAATCCCAGACATGGCAACTGTGTGTGTCTCTGTCTGTGTAGGGAGCAATGCTTTATAGGCTACTCACGCTCACTACAATTCAAATGTCCTAATTTGGCAAGGCTGCTGATGTTCCTACTAGGAACTGATATCAGTGGCGCGAATAGTTTGGAAAATCAGACTGACAACAATGGAATTAATTCCGCATTTGATCGTTTAAAAGATTGGACTAAAAGGGAATATGCATTTTTTGGTAATAACAACCAAGTGGACAAAAACAGTATGGATAGTAGGTTAGTAATTCTTGAAACTAAAATGCACAAAGTGTGGGCATTGCAATGTGACAATTCGCATTTAAGGGAATGTATTGCTAGAAGCCACCTTCTAACAATACATTCCTCCTCCGGGCCTCCGTATGTTTAAATTTCCAAATGGCTTGAAAAAAGGGGAACCCGAATGTGATGAATTAATACAAATGTTCGATCGACATGGGGTTGAACTGATGGAATTTATTGTTAACATTAATAACAAAAAGATAAGTGAATTTCTAAAGGAAATTGATGATGTTAATAAAGTAGTATTAGATGATGTTTGTTTTAATCAGTACTCTTTCAGATATAATGTTATTTTTGATAAAGTAGAAAATGAACTGAATAACAATATTTTTAGGAAAAAGAAGAAATTAGCAAGGGATGAATTTGAATATAAGGACGGTTTGGCTTATCCTTTTCCAAAAACATACCTGGGTAATGATTTGGGTAGGGACTATACACAGGGGTATGGTCAGTCCACTAATGTGAATGGTGTTTTGAACAGGACCAACATTAATGATAATGAATATGATGTCGAGTTCCCACCACTTAGAAGGTCCGAAAGGATTTTCAATAGAAATCAATCCAGAAAGGAGGATTTTTTAGGCCCAAGGGGGGAAGGAGGGGTAAGACAGAAATTCAGGAACTCCCCCTACAGGAGGAAGAACAGTTATGAGTAGGTTCGATAGACAGGTGTGGTGAGGAAGATAATGATGATATTATAAATTACGATGACATTGTTTTTTTGTACAAGGGTTTTAAAATTTACAATTACTCAGATTTTCCAGTGTGTAAAGACTTATTTTGGTTATTAATGAAGGGAATGAAATTCATCCCCTCAACTAAGGAAGAAAGTAGCAAAATTTTAACGGATTTTAAGATTTTTGTAAGAAAACTAAATTTAAAGTTTTTGAATAAAGACAAAGCTAGCTTGGACACTAATAGGAATTCAGTAACAAATAAGAAAAGTTGCTACAACCCCCCCCCTTTTGCCTATTTTGTATTCCTTTGAAAATGTCAGTTATCAGGAGATTTTTAAAACCCTGCAAACACATAGATACAGGAAACACAATCTCCCTTTGGCTGAGAAAAAGTTACTCTTTGAGTTAAGGGATAACCAAAATGTCAGATTTATGAAACCCGACAAGGGTGGGGGTATGGTTATTACTAACGTTGAAGATTATAATAACAAAATTACTAGTATGTTGAACAACAACACTAAATATGAGGTGGCCTCTAGGAACGAAATTCACTTAAGTTATAGAAAGATAAAACTCCTTTTGGAAGACTCCTTATTTTATAGGAGTCATTAACGAAGAAGTTTATAACTTCCTTCATGTGGAACATCCAGTTATTCCCATTGCTTTTGGAATCCCTAAAACCCACAAGAACTTGAAAGATCCCCCTATAGGCTTATAATATCCAGACATAACAGTATAACTTACCCCTTAGGGGGTTTTATAGATCGGATGGTTAGACAGGCCTTGTTTCCCATAGAACATGTACTTGTAGATTCATGGGATTTTTTGAGAAAAGTGAAGAAAGAAATTTTCCCTAATGAGATCTATGGTTCCACTATAGATGTAGTTGATCTTTTCACTTCCATTCCTCATAAGGTTGGACTGGAATTTTTTAATGATGTATTAGTGAATAATACTAATTTAAGTGGGAATATGATCAACTTCATTATAGAGTTAATGGAGATAGTGTTGAAAAATAATTTCTTTACATTTGAGGGGGAATTCTACAGACAAGTAAAAGGGGTAGCGATGGGTAATAGCTGTGCCCCTATATTTGCAAATCTTGTTATGTATCAATGGGAGAACCTTTATGTGTTTAACTCTTGTTATAAAAATGAATGGTGTTTGTATCTAAGGTTTTTAGATGATTTGTTCATTTTGTGGAAAGATGAAGCACTTTTTGAACCTTTCTTTGAATATATTAACAATATCTGTGATTATTTTAAATTTACAGGTAATGGCAATCCTAACAAGATTAATTTTCTTGATGTAAAATTATTCAAAGATTTTCATAATAATAGTTTTCAATCTAGGGTATATAGAAAACCCACTTTCTCCAACGACTATTTGGAATACTCCAGTAACCATCCTCCATATACTAAGAGAATATAGTTAAGGGGCAGATGGTTAGAGTGGTAAGAATGTGTTCCAACTTGACCCTTGTTGAAGATGAAACTAAGGTAGTTATGGATATGTTCCTTCATAGGGGTTATCCACTGGATTTGTTAAAGAAAATTAGAGATCAAGTTATGGGTGAGTGGAACGTCAGGTACAAACCATTACTAGGGGCAGGTGAAGAGGTAGTATTTAAAACTTATAGTGGGTTTAAGGATTTTTCCCAGGCTATGGTCCTTACTTATGGTGAAACCTCTTATGAGGTGAAAAAGATTATTAGGAACAATTGGGCCATGTTCAAGGGAAATAGGGATGTGTTGTCTGTTCTGGGTCCTGAACCACTATTTACTTATAGAGTTAACAACAACTTGAAAAATATTTTGGAAAATAAACCAGTTAAGAAAAATAGAAGGAATGGTACCCATAAATGTGGGACCTGTGAGTATTGTAACTATATTCTAGAGAACCCCAAGATAAAAGTGGGTCCTTATGAAATAGAAGTGTTTTTTGCAGCAGGTTCATGTACCACTACTGGTGTTGTTTATTTAGCTCTATGTACGTCCTGCCAGTGTTATTATATTGGTAAGATTGAGAGGAAATTAAATCGTAGAATATATGAACATTGTTATAGCATTTTGAAAAAGGATGAAAAAAATGCTTTATTTAAACATGTTAATGCCAATCCGTCTCATAGTTTCAAGTTTGGTATTTTGGAAGTGGTCAATCTTGATTTTAGAGGGGGTGATTGGACCAACAAATTATTAAGGGCTGAAACCAAATGGCAACTTAAATTAAATGCTGCAGAATTCCCAGGTATAAATGATGCTATTAGCATCAAACCTGAGTTAAAGTTCAGAGCTAGCAAATTGTAATATAATATCAAAGAACTTTTCAATAGTTGTTACAAATTGTGTGCTTTCTGCTAAGGATTTTTTCAGGAAATTTTATGTAAAAACCCTGTACCAGGTGTTCATTCTATACAGAAGATTTTCAATGACTGTCTTTTTAAATGTTTGTTAATTGGTAAATTGATTTCAATTGATTTATCAAGGAATATGTATAAAGGGTGATGGAATGTTTGGCACTCTTGTTCTGATGAAGTCATTTTGACGAAAGCGCTTGACTGTATTTTTGTTTTTACATCCCAGTGGTTTTATAATAAAGTGTCGCCTTTCAACTGTGGCATTGGGGACTAGTTATTGGCTCTGGAAGTGGATGCTTTTAAGGCTGCTGATGTCATTCGCTGTGAAATACACCTTTTGGAAGAGTGTAGCCCAGTAATCCCCGTGGTGCTTCCTGTAACTGCGTAAGGCTGTAGTGTGATACACTAGTTAGGTAAGAGTTCTGATCCCAGACATGACAACTGTGTGTGTGTTTGTGTGTTTTTGTCTGTGTAGGGAGCAATGTTTTTTTAGGCTAGACACACTCAATACAATTCAAAAGCCCTACTTTGGCATGACTGCTGATGTCATTCACTATGGAATACACCTTTGGAAAAGGTGCAACCCAGTAATGTCTGTGGCATGTCCTATAACAGTGTATTGCTGTAGTGTGATATAGAACCCTAGTAGGTGTTCTAGTCCCACACATGTCAAGTGTGGATGTTTGTGTGTGTAGGGAATAATGCATTTTAGGCTAGTCACACTCACTACAGATCAAATACCCTACTTTGGTAAGGCTGCTGATGTCATTCACTGTGAAATACACCTTTGGGAAAGGTGTAGCCCAGTAAAGTCCATGGCACGTCCTATAACAGCGTAATGTTGTAGTGTGATATAGAACTCTGGTAGGGGTTCTAGTCCCACACATGGCAAGTGTGGATGTTTGTGTGTGTGTTACTTTGTGTAGGGAGCAATGCTTTTAGGCTAGTCACACTCATTACAATTCAAATGCCCTACTTTAGCAAGCCTGCTGATGTCATTCACTGTGAAATACACCTTTGGTGAACAAGTACTCCACTGATCTCTGTGGTGCATCCTATAACTGCGTAGTGCAGTAGTGTACTAAACTAATTAGGTAGGAGCTCTAATCCCAGACATGGCAGGTGTATGTTTGTCATTTGTATCCTGTGTGGAGGTGGCTGTGAGTGTGTAACAAGTGGAGTCATTGTGGAGCAGATTTTGCAAATGTCTTATATGGTGGCCCTAGTATATGTCACAATGTCCACCTTACAGAGATAACAGATGTGAAATAGCTGAGAGGCTGGGGTGCAAATCCATACCCCTACATGTGACATCAAGGGCTGGCAAACAAAGTTAGCAACCCTTGTATTACCCAGAGAACACTCACAACCCATGTCTCATACACAAACACACTTGCCTAGGCAACAACTGCTATGTTGGTAGTACCCTGCATATTGCCCACAGATAGTAACCATGGTGTGATTGCAGTGGACTACAGAGGGCTTGGTACCCTCTTCTTCAGTCCAATAGGCACGTACATGCTCCTTCACTATGTTCCCCACTGGACACCTGCAACATCTGTGGTGCCATTAAATGTGACCCACAAAGGACATACCATGCCTTAAACACATGCTTTGTATGGACAGATGCCACTGACACCAGAGAATACCTGTATCATGCTATCAATGTAGGTGCAGGGTCAGCCTGCTGCCCATTACCAGTTCCCGCCACATGAGGCCAGGACGGGTACATCTGATGATAACAATATGTGTGCACAATATGGGCCAGACACACCATGTACAGTTCTATATGTCACTGTACATGCATGTGGGACATGTGCACATCCCAGACACTGTCCATGTCATAGACTAAAGAACACATACATGGCGAGCAATTCACAGCAATGGCCACACACAATAGTTACCCAGGTGACTGAATGGTGATTATAATACCCACCTATGTGGGCCAATCCAGACACTACACCCCTGAGCCACACTGGAGACCATTGTCATGTGGCCTGATGCCAAGGTATACCCATCAACTAGCCTTGTATAGCTGTCTGGCACAGTCGATCACTACACACCTGTGAAGCAATGCACCCATGCATGTTAGTACTGGCACCCTGTGTCTGTGTGTGGGTGGTGTATGACACTTATGACCACATTCACATTCACTACAACCCCCATTGGCATACTGAAGCATGCTGTCTGATGTCAGACACCTCCACATACCCTTTGTCCATATAACCTCTGGGTAACCCCTGTTGTGCATGTGATACTTGCACAGTACTGTATTATGGCAAACTAACTAATGAGGAATTGTATTCCTAACCCTGCCAAGTGTGTCAATGTGTGTGGATCCCTGAGAGAGTGCACCTGCGTTGACGCTGACACCTGTTCATGCGGACAGGCACATGCACTACACCTACCGTATAGCTACCATATCACTGTTGCAGATGTCACTCACCATCATATAAACATTTGGAAAGCCCTTTAATAAATAACCTATGTGGTGCATCCAATAACTGCATAGACATATAATAGCATTACACAGTCAGTCAGTCAGGGGTTTGATACCCTGTACAGGTAGGTGTGTGACACAAACATGCTTAAGTTTTACTCTCCCACCCCTCCCTGACTTATCTGTGCCTTTGTCTGCCTCTCTCACTCCCTCTCTGGTGGATGTGGAGACTTACACCTGCTTTGCTTAGGCAGCAGCATGTGTTTTGTAAGTGATGCTCATGATCAGTTGATGGCCTCTGCATGGATTGCAGCCCTCCTCTAGCTAATTGCATGTGGAACAGCTGTGGTAACATTCCCATAGGCAATTGCATGGAAACACACTCCAATATCTAGGAACATCATGTTGGTGTTAGGCCTTTTCATTCACTGTGAGTAGGACCTAGATCTGTTGTTTGGCAAACAGCATCACAGATGGATTGAGAATTTACCTCTAACAACATACACTGTAGAAACAGGCCAATACACAGGAGGGGGATATGCCTGACATGACTACAGAATGTAAGTGTTGCTATTCTGCATTTGGAGTAATGTTGCTTTAACAGGGTGTGTGTGGATATAGTTGTTCTACGTAGGTTCATAGGTTCATAGGTTCATACTAGGCTATCTACCCTGGGGCAATTATAAACCTAGCCCGATTCTGTATGGCTTACGTCACCCCTTGATTTGAGTATACTGTGCCCATTTTAAGGTTTAGATTACTGTCCCTCTGTCTAATAGTGACACAGGAGTAATCCCTGGGACAAACCTACGATCCCCCATCCACTTATCGAGATTCTTCTTGAAGAGATTCAGTGAGGTGTTCTGCTTCACATGAACTGGAATTCTATTCCAGAGCAAAGGGAGCCTCTGGGTTATGAACCTGTCCATCCAGCAAGTTCTATTTATTTCTGTGCTGAGGTTCAAGTCCCTCGAGCGTGTGGCTCTAAGCGATTTAGATTTACTGAGGTGGAGCATGTCCATTAATTCTGGATTTGACATAGCTTTGTATGTCAGGCATAGATCGCCAAAGTAGGCGGTATGCAACTGAGTAGAGCTGGAGTTTTTAACTGAGCAGCATATGGCATCTGTTTGAGACCCTTGATCCTCTTGGTGAGATACTTTTGGGGTCTTTCTAATTGCTGCAGGTGTCGGGTAAGGTACATCCCAAAAGGGGCATTGTATTCTATGATGGGCCTGATGAGGGATGAATAAAGGGGCATGATTACCTCTTGATCTAGATGTGAAACCCTTCGTGATGAGGTGGGCTATGTAGAAGGTCTTTCTAACCACTTTGGCAATGTGGTTTTCAAAGGAGAGATTACTATCAACTTAGGTCCCCAGGTCCCTAATAACTTTCTCTGTACTTAATGGGTTTCCGCCTATGTGGTAATTTGTGGGCACATTGTTTTTGCCAAAGGGTATGACTATACATTTTTTGGCATTTAGCTTATTTTAATACCTGTCATGACAGTGCTATGTTATTGAGGAAACCTCCATCTGTAGGGTCATCTGCAGACTGGGCAGTGTGTGGTGCCTTTTGTTTCTTGTGTTACCCACAGAGCACCTATCTGTGAACTGAAGAAGCATAGTGTGAGGATTGCAGACAGTACATGGTGACAGACATGAGAGTGACTGACCTCATATCCCTCATAGGACATATGTTGCAACAAACCCTGTTACAACAGTAAATGTATGAGGTTATCACAGCAACATGTCAATATTGGTCCTGTGTTTGTGCCTCCAGCCACAACTCTGTCAAGCATATGTCATGCAGTAAGAGGTGCATATGTCCTGTACACCATAATGCATTGACATCATATCTGATAACAAGCCAGTGGGTTATCAGACTGTGAAACATGTTATGTACAGTAGGGGTTCTCTTTGAGGACATAACCTGGGCATACTGTGGTTGTGTGTACAGTACTGAGGTCTGTGTACTTATGGTGATTGTCAACAGTGTGTGTATTGTGAATATGTACCTTGGCCTGTGTACAGACTGTGGTAGATGTCACTGTTCTTGGCCCTGTTCTATCTGATGTTACATGCTGCTCCACTGTATGTTACCCTATCAGCTTACATGTTTGTATGGCCAAACACACACATGTCCCATACCACAGATAGGCATTGGACCACACTGTGTAGTGGCCCAGTATATGTAGGGTTAGTGTGTGAGTGGCACATATGAGGATGGTGTTGATCAGATAGTCCATATACTGTAATATTAAGCTGGCTACCATATGTGGCTGTGGCTATGTTCACATTGGTTGTGGTTATGCACTTTCACACAGGTGTCTGTTACTCTGTGCTGTGACATGCCTATAGAGCCTGCTATATATATGTAGGTACATGTGTATTCCCCATAAGAAATGTAGGCCAGTGTTGTGCCAGTATGCCTGTAGCCTGCACAATGCTTTGTTACATGCCTAGAAGTTTAGTGTCCTGACCAAGTGTGATGTGATGTCTAGATACTTGCCAGATCTACTGCTGCCAGGCCACCATAACAGTCATGTATATCAGACAATGCAATGGGATGCTGTAGAGATGTACAACACTAACTAGTAGGTAGTATGTAGCCATGGCACCTCTGTACCAGTGGTTATTATGTGGCAGGACAGACAAGGGTGTCTGAATGCATAACCTATGAGGGCAAATGTATACCAGTATTTACGTGTTATACCCATCTACATTGCTGTTAACATCCACATTGTCAGGCTTGGTCTACATGTTTTGCATTAAGGGGTTCTGTGTATACCTCTGGACTGACCAGAGTGTGTCAGACTGTCCACATTTATTGGCCATATCTCTGCTGCAGTTCACAGGATCAGTACTGTGTTAGCAGTGGTATTGTACTATGATGTCCTTAGGATGTCTGTCAGTAGCCAATGGCACACATGTTAAAGGCAGATGTGAACTCCAACACACATGTCTGTGAAGACAACCCCTATCACAGTAGCAATAGTCTACATATATATGTGCATTACATACCTGACATCCCCTTGAGCTATGATGTTGGGACTATTGGGGCTGAGTTAGGGTTCCACTCCATGTTTAGGACATATGGTGGACATATATGTATATATAATTATCCATATATCTATATAGATATCTACACATATACATATCGACATACATAGATGTATATGTATATGTACACACACACACACACACAGACACACACACACACACACACACACACACATATATATATATATATATATATATATATATATATATATATATATACATATAAACACTCAAATATATACATATACACAGCAATATATGTCTACACATATACAGATAGAGATACATATCCACATATACTTACAGATATCTACATATATATTGACAATAATAGCTATATCAGAATAGATATGTATGCACATATAGTTATAGATATCTACATATATATCTACATAAATAGGTATATCTGTATACATAGGATGTGCATACATATATAGCTATATATATATATATATATATATATATATATATATATATATATATATATATATATATACACATACATACATATATGTATACATGAAGAGATGTGCACGTGCCCATATATATGTTGCACTATACAGATGTGTATACAGCCATATGCATGAATATACATGTGTAAGTACATGTTGACATATATCAACCTATTATACGTATATATCCATATTCCTGTCATGTGTAAATGGTTGTGCATACTCTCCCAGATGTATCTCATCGTATATATCTGCTATGTGTATATTATGTTAAAACAACATATGTGATGCAACAGTCATATTAATAACAAGTACTACACAATTGTGGTAGTAAAGGCAATTGTTCAATACTAATCAATATGTGTATTGACAGATATATTGGAAAAACAACAGCTGTCTTCACGGTGGTCATGGCATAGTGGTTAAGTGTTGTGATTTTAGTGCACAGGGTCCTGGGTTCAAGACCTGCAAGAGCTGTTCATTTTGTTGCTAGGCAGAACATGCGCTGTCGAATACATAGTGGTTAGGGCAGTTTTGAGCAGCTTTAAGCACGTTTGTGTGGTTTTGCGCAAAGCTAAGTGGTGCTAAGCTATGGGTAAATGTACGGGTACTTACACAGTATAGGCTTCTCTTACCAGTGCGCAAATCAGCTTAGCTGTTATATTAGAGCAATGTTGATACCTGCTAAGCATGGCTTAGCCATGGCAACCAGTTCACACTACCCAGTCTGATAACATAGCAGGGTAATGACATTTGTAATAAGTGTATGTAATGCCATGTACAATACATGCACCTATGTGCTGTCATTATGGTAGCAAGGGGTGCCTGTGTCATGTCTGGGACACAGACATATGTGAGGCCTGTACAGCACTGTTATCCCTGTGACTTTGTTACATACAGGGGTAGTAGCCCAGAGTGCATGCTGTGACACTGGCATGTAGTGTATGATGGCGGTACTACTGTTGACAGTGCCTACCCATGCAAGAGTAGAGTGCTAAATGTAGTACTGACAACAGGCACACCTGCAGGCACAGCTGGACTCTGATGCCTCCGTACTGTATCTCTGGTGTGTAAGCAGTGTCGCAGTATCTAACCCCTACTGGGTAATGATCCGACATGTGCAATGTAACTGTAGACTACTGTCTATACAGCATATGATAGCGAGGGCTCCTGACATGTAGTTATGGCATTCATATTGCTGTCAAATGTCTATCTGTCAACACATTCATCCTACGGCATCACTACTTGCCAAGCGGATGCCTGTCAGTCCCTGTACAGATGTGCAGATGACAGGTATCCCACTGGGATATGAACAGGGATCCTAAGCTTGACTGACACTGACATGTCTGCCCAGCTGTGTAAGAACTGGTACATATTGGAGATAACACCCTGCAAGCAACACATGCCACAGGTACCTCCACTACACTACCATAGTCAACTGAACATGCTTGGATACAGGTCTCCATCACAGATACTAACCATGTGTTGTAATGCATGTTGCATGCACATCAACTTGATCACCTCAGTGGCCATATGCAGGAGGCACCTGGTGAAATGGCTAATGCATGTCACTTCCACCTTGAGGGTCAACACAGTAGTGTCTGTCGATGGCTTATCTGCTGCCACATGGCAGGTGGCAGGATACCACTATACACACAACCGTACACAACCCATCTCTCCTTGGACAATAGGTACACAGCTATGACCACCTGCAGAGATGTCTCCAGTACTGACACATGTGTACGTGTGCATGACTGAGTATAACAGTGTCTGTGTGTTAGCACACCTGTAGGTGGGAATTCCATGAGGGCCTTCACAACCACCACAACACCCATTTCCATAGCCAGTTGTGGCTGCTGCTTTATGGGACATTATATGTACCTTGTTAAGCTCCTCTACATACTGGCTATGTGAGCCTTGCAGTACCATCACAACAGCGTTGTAGAAATGGGTTGATAGGCATTGGATACCCATTGTGCCCTGGCAAGTGTGTGTATGTGTGCATGTCCATTTAACTGTAGGGTACAGCATTCCTAGGCCACATACTCCTATTACAATACCCATTGCCACATGGTAGTATAGATAGTGCTGTTGCTGCCCATTGTTGAGGCATGACAATGCAACACCCTGCTATGCATGTGGCATGTGCATTAGCTGCAAATCCCTATAGTACCACTGTTGAGATCTACAATGAGTTGTATTGAAGTCATGGCCAATGTGTGATGGCGGGTATATCAGAGTGTCATCATGGGTTTCAGGAAGTACAATATCCACTGGGGGATGTGGGTGCTGTGTACACTGTTATTACACCAAGGTACACCCAGTATATGTCCCATGTATCACGTTATGTTTACCACTGTCAACATCAACCATACTGGTAACTGATACCACATTACAGGCCAGTTATGCATGTGCTGTGTGCAGCCTACCTGTAACACACTGGACACATGGTCATGTTAGTTAGCAGTGATAGGCCCTGGTCTCTCGAATGTGTGTCTGCCTGTTATGTGTCTGTTAATGGGTATATGAAGGTATGTCACACAACATATTGTTCATATACACCCATTACATCCCTCATTAGCATACTGTACATGTCTGGGGATGTTTTGCATGTAACATGTAACCTGGAACACACCTCACCCTAAACACTGTGTGGTGTATGCAATGGAAGCCACACACTTCAGTATCACTACATACCTAGGTAGGGGTCTAGTCCCAGTGTTGCCAAGTAACAGTGTACATGTATGTGGATGGGTCTACATCAGGTTGCAGATTATACATGTCCGGGGTCACCTGTCCATGTGGCACATGCAATACCTATTATACTAACCTGTGACATGTGTTCAACTGTACCCCAGATATGTCACAGCCATGGTGTCACCACAATGCCATACCCCATTGTTGAATATGACTGCAGACCATCCTCATGCTGACACATGTACACCTACAATACAAATGGATACCATTTTAGAGACCACAATCAACCAATGTTACTAACAGCTATAATGCATCATTGCTGGATGGCTACACTTCCTGACATATATGCATTATACTTTACTCCTTACAACATGTTACACTACAGTACTGTGGTACACTGTAGTACAGTCACTGTGTGCATCAGAACCATATTAGCCTGTCCCTGCATTGATGGTATGGATGACAGGGATGTGGCACAGGTATCATCATATGCACAAGGTGTGTTGTTGGTTTGCCAGAGGCCGAGGGTGGGCCATACATTTGACACCATGTGTGTGGGTGAGGGGTGTACTGAGGTGAACTGGATGTGGTGATGTGGTGTGTGTAAGTATGTGGTTGCCCTAGGTGTGTTTGTATAGTGTGTGAGTATGCATGAACACAGTTCTGCCATGTGGCTGCCTTACACAGGTGTTTATGGACAGCTGCAGACTGTACCTGGCAGGGTGTGCAGTTCACTGCCTCTGGCCATGGACATGTGGACTGTGCCTGCCAGGGGTTCCATGGGCATGTCCAGGTACAGGCGTCAATGTGCTACTCTCACCTAATGATGACAAATGTCCACTGGTACCAGGTCCCTCCTGGGACTGACCAGGACCACGTGCTCGTGGCCTGCTGTGGTGTGGTGTGGACAGCCCCCCAAACTGCCAGGGCTGGTACTGCCACTATGGGAGCCCTATGGTGTCCTAGTATGTCCACATTGGCTGCCAGTTGTTGGTGTTGCTGGCCTATGTCCACGTGGCCATTGCTGCCCCCTCATCACACATTCAAGCACGGACATACCACAGTCTATGAGGGCCATCATCTCACCAGACCATCTATCCATGAGCTTGGAATAAGCACGGATGGTACCAGACAGTTCATGGAAGTTGTCACTTGCAGATGTAAGAACAGCCCTCTATAGCCTCAGGCACTGTCTGGTGTAATGTTCCATACATGTCTGCAACACCATGACAGCCTGAAACATGCGCCTGCTGGTACCAGCTATGTCGCCTCTGCTAGGGGCATGAAGTCCAGCGGCCCTACCACGAGCACCCTGGGACATCTGCCTATGTGGTGCCCAGCCGGACATCCAGCTATGCCTGCTGTGACCAGACACAGTAGGCATGGTTACCACACCTTCCTGTGCACTGCCACCAAATGCCAGCTGTCCCTCCACTATGGCCACTGGTGATAGCATATGTACAGGCACTGAAACTGTGTGCGGGGTTGGGGTGGCTAAAAGGGTGATGTCAAATGATGGCACTGTTTTGGCCCCTGACAACCCCACCTGTGCCTCAACAGTACTATCATCATCTTCGGTGTCTGTATGGACACCAACATCAGATTGGATGCAGGAGGGACCCTGACCCACCTTGCCACCTGTGGGGTAAAACAATAAATGCAGTTTAAAACCTGTACAGCGTTGCCTAACAGTACACACACACACACACACACACACACACACACACACACACACACACACACACACACACACACACACACACACCACCCTAATACCTACCTGTCCGTGACTTTACAGACAGTCCCACGTATATTCCATGTGTTCCCCATCCTGCATCATGTTTGGTAACATACACACATTAATACCACTCATTAACATATCAGTCCTCTAAATGCCTAGACAAGTGATCGCAACACACGACCTGTTGCTACATTACCTGCCTGACCTGTGTGTAGTGGTTTTAGATGGCCTCTCTGCTGTCATTCAGTGTTCACCCAGTGTATGTCCAGACATCATGAGCATGGCTCCTATATGTGTGTGCTACTATGTTCACTCCATAATATCACGCACTGGTGTGTCATATGTATACACTCCCTGGTGTTGACTAGTACTTCCCCAGTGCATCAGTAGTGTTGCATACATGAGTTGTAGGTCACCTCTCTGTTGAATGCAATATTAAGTGTATACCTGATGTCTACCTTTCCTCTCAATGCCTGTTCCATGCTACAGACCTTATTATACTATCAGCTGTCCTGTGATTACATACATGACAAGTATTCTTGGTATGTAATGTGGCAGTCCATGTTGATGTACATGTACTGTACAATCCCAAAGGGAGGTACTTCTGTATGAACACCCCACAATCACACATGTGCATGCATGGCCACACACACACACACACACACACACACACACACACACACACACACACATGCACACATGCATCCTACATGCAGCAACCTCCCTCCATTTCACCAGAGTGACCCTAAAGACAAACTAACTACCCACCAGGATGCACAGACTCACATACAGGTGAGTTTGCACCATGATAGTACACACAGTCCTCCCATTACCCATCTGTCAACATGCATAACATATGGTACACAACAGCACGCAGTGCAGCTATAGTCAATCCATGCTAGCAACAGTATACATGTGTGTGATGCATGCGCTATGTCACTAGGTGATGCCCCTTCCCCTGGATACCACTGCAGCTATGTACCAGTATTGCTGTGCATCTATTCTGCACCCTGCCATATACTGTGCACCACACCTCACAGGTGTACAACCCATTGCTGAATGTGTACTACAGTTCAATTATGTCAACTTTAATGGTCACAGCCCCTATGTTTTCCAGCAACACATACCTGGGATGATATGTGGACAGATGTCATTTGTGAATTCCTGATGTCTAATTTACAGCTCTCAACATCAGCAGACCATGTATGACCAATCCAATACTCTCACACTGACAACCATCAGTGAATACCATGGCTATGGGCAGTGTATACACACTTATTGATATGATGCACATATGATCCACCCATCCTTGATCTGCCATGGGACCACATCACTGCATATCTTAGTACATGAGCCCGATATGTGACATATGTTCTGTACTTTCACATGCAGTGTCTATGGACTGTGTTAGATGTGTGGATGCTGACCTCAATGCATACACTCCGTGTGGGCATGTGTGTGCACACCCTTATCATGATGTTGTGTCGCATATCCTGTTATGTGTACTACAGCAGTCACTAGTCCTGGCAGGGGTATACTAGCGTGGGCCATCTGCATTTACCAGTGTATGTTCCGTCTGCCCTACACATGTCCCCCTAATCTGCATGATTGCAAGGTCTACTCATGTGCACATCTCTTCGTGTTCACACATTGCGATCACTATTGCTGTGAGGGTAGGGTTATGTCTGCCACAGTTCCTGAACCTGACTATGTGCAGATAGAGCCAGTCTTAGCATCCTTAGTATCCCTGCTGCAGTGCACTGGTGTGTCATGCTGACACCCCCCGTTCAGCCTTTTTGCAGATGTATGACAAGTAAAGCCTACACATGTGTGTCACTTTGCAGTGTCCCATACACTGAACACCACATGTTACAGCCTAGTCTCAGCTGATAATGTGGACCACAGTAATGTCTTATGCCATAGTGTAACTCTGTAGCAGTTGCCATTGTTCTACAGGTATATACACTGGTGTTGCACTATATATGGGTGCTGATCCAAACATGTCCCTACTGTAGGCCATGTCTCCAACCATTATGTTACTCCCTGTGGACAAATTCTACAATGACAGGATGTTAGTTATCATGCAGGTCTCTGACATACCCTTCCAATACCCCATCATGGTCACCCCTGTGATGCTGTGCATTTAACAGCAACAATACGTGTACATGTACAGCATGCATTCTGGGTAGGTGTGTTAGATGTGTGCATGGAATATACCATTGCCATTACATGCCCGTTGTATTGGCAAGCATCTACATAAACCATACTCACCAGCTACAGACTGCTGCCTTGCTGGTATCCAGAAGGGACCTACATAAGAGGGTGAGAGATGCAAAGTCAGTGGCCATCAACAGTACATGTCCACAATACTACCACATATGCACATCTGTTTATCACTACTATGCAGCAACAAAATATATCTATGACATGTCAGATATGCATGATCTACCTGTATTGATGCAGATGTATATGCAACAGTGGTCTGCTGATGTTCCCTGTGGCCTTACCTGCATGCTCTTCAGCCAGTGTGTGAGTGGCAACCACCTCCACAAAGGTGCCCGCCAGTTGCTGGCTGTGCAGACAGGCAGGTGCCACAAGGCTGGCTAGGTGCTCCTCCACACATGTCAGGGGGGATGGATGGAATGCCCGGAGGTCAGAACAATGATGCCGGACGTGCTCATAACTGCGGTTGTGCAATCTGACATCATTGACCCTGTGGACTAGGTCATTCCACAGAGCGGTTCGCTCCTGCTGATCATGGGCAGCAAGCCCAAACAAGATTGTGTAGTGCTGTATGAGGTCATTCAGCAAGATTTCATTTTCAGCTGCTGTGTAGGTTGGCAGCCTTCCATGGGATATCGTGCCTGAAAGACATAAAGATGGACACAGGTGTGAGCTAGTCATGCAGCAAGGTTACCACAGTTCTATACCATATCAGTGACAGCAAACTGTACGCACAACTTCATAGGTATGGCTACAGCATACCTACCAGTGGGGAAGATATTGTACTGTACCATGCTTTGTGCAATGTGTTTGTAGCCATGTTCCCTGTGCGGACACTATGATTGCTGACCTGTTACTGACTATTCACAAACATGCCATTGTCAGGGCCACAATGGTTCCATATATGCCTGTAGTATGTTTACTATGTGTTTGCTGCACATCTGACATTCTGTGTTATTGGGGTTATCTTTGCATGCTATTGGACGTGTGTAGACTATTACTACCAACATATGTTCTATAACAGTGACACAATAGCTTGTATATGTACTATTGGCCAGCAAAACCACCTCTCCAAACTCATCTGCCCATGTTACCAGGCCACATCACATGTGTGACCCACCCTGGGGCCTCCTCATGTACAGGTCCAGCAGTACCATCAGGTGGAACCAACTCAGGGGATGTTGATCCCACCCCTCTGGGGGCACACACAGACATATTCCTGTCCCCTGAGGTCAGGTCCAGGGTCTGTTCCATACCGGGCCCCACAGACACATGTGGGATGTGCTACATCACCTTGAGGCACCCAGTACACATTCATAGGGTCCACATTCTCCTCCTGCTCAGCCTCCAGGCCAGGCACCTTCTGGACATGGACTGCTGTTGTGAGTAGCAGTGGGTGGGAGGCTTGATCCCATTGTGTCCATATTGGGGCCAATGGGGCATCCACATCACAGAACATACACACCATCTGACCACCTCCACAACTATACCTGCTATACTTCCCCATATTCCCATTCCATACTTTACAGACAACGGCAATGTGGTCTCAACAAGAGGTTCACATCTGACATACCCATCCACGTTGCAGACACTGACAGCTGTAGATATCTGTGTGTATTGCTACATGTGCTGTTTCCTCGCACATAGAATGCAGCACTGTGGTAGTAATATAGGGGACATGTATTTACATACATATACGCTTGTGTGTGTTTGTATATATGTAGACATGTGCATATAGGTATATATCTATAGATGTGTAGATATATATGATATTGCATATATGTGTTCATATATATGTCTACACATGGATATATGTATATTTGTGGACATACATGTGCATGTATATATATATATATATATATATATATATATATATATGTATATATATAGATATATATATAGATATATATTATATAGATATATATATATATATATATATATGGTTCTACCTGACTTCATCGACACGCGAAAACGACAGCGAATCGGAAGCCGCAGAGAAGAGAAAAGTGCAGAAGACCGACGCGACGGGACCCAGAAGATCGACAGTGCAGAAGACCGACCCGACGGATGAAGCACACCGGCGAGGAGGATGCGAAATGGGAAAAGGCTGTGTAATGGGTTAAGTGAGTTAGGGTTAGGGGTTAGTCAGGGTGTAAGATGTGTTGATGGTGAAATGTGTTTGGTTAGAGGCGGGATAAGTGAGTTAGGGGTGGTTAGTGCCGGTGAGTGTGTGTTGCAGGTAGGGGGCGGGATAAGTAAGTTAGGGTTAGGGAGGGGGTCAGGTAAGTGTAGTGGTGGTGTGGGACCTTAGTAGGTTAGGGTTTGGGTCAGGGTTGTAGGTAGTTGTGTATGTGAGGTTTAGTGTGGGTTTGCAGGGATTTTGGTGTGCTTGTGTTGTGTATGTGGTTTTGGATGGGGAATGTGTTTTGTTTGTTGATTGTGGTGTGTGAAGTGTATAAGGTTTGGTGTTTGTGTCCGTCCGTTTATATTATGTTTGTTATGTGAATTTTTTCGTGTTTTTGTACTGGGTTATGTGTGGTTTTGGTGATTCGTTGTCGGTGTTTTGGTGTTTCGGTGAAGTCAGGTAGAACCATATATATATATATATATATATATATATATATATATACGTGTGTGCACATATGCATACCTATATGTGGGGTACATTCAGACATCAGGTCCACAATCTCACAACACCTTCCTGCACAGCTGCACTGTTCTGCCTTGCTACAACACAGACAGGTGCCACATATGGACGCAGCCTGACATTGGGAGGGGGGGGTATATGTAGGACCAGATTGCAGGTAACCCTATTACATACCTATTGCATTCCTGCATGCTACAATACAGGTTAACTTGAGTATCCTGCAAGAGGTGGGCTGTGGAACCCATGTGTCCATCAGTATGGCATTACTTCCACCACCATCTATTGGCCACATAATATACATACTTCCCATTACACAGCACACACTATGATGGCTTACATCTTATCAGTCAGTGCTGCTCTGCATGGTTGACGGGTATGGCCCACTACCCACAGGGATGGACTCTATTGTCCTTAGCAGTTGTTCAGCTGAACATCATTACAACAACAACACCTGAAGGCACATATAAATCATTCCACATCATCTATCCCATTATTATGGACCACGTACTACGGTCAGTTACATACATATATACTTCACATACCTGTTGTGGGAATGCAGTCTCTTCTGGATGGTTTGCTTTTTTTTCTCTTTTTGTGCCTTACAAGCACACTTTCTCTCTCTGTCTCTCTGTCTGTCTCTCTCTCTGTCTCTCCCTCTCTCAGTCTCTCTCCATTAATGGAATGAGCTGCTTTGCATAGATTGCAGCATGGAATTTGTAGGTGATGCACATGATCAGGTCATGGCCTCTGCACCAATCAGTGTCCTCCACTTGCTACCTGCATGCAGCATGTTGTGTAGTACTTCCAATTACCACTGTCATGGCAACCAACTACTATAAATCCCTACATCATGTGGGCATGGTGCCTTTACCTTTCCTGTATGATGGACATCCTTCCTGTGTGTGGACATAAGTGTTACCGACAGCAGGTTGGAATTCCTCTTACAGGAGAACCTGCACACTCAGGCCAGCTACAAATTTGTAGGAGGTTCCAGAACTACAGATAGTGTTGTTGTATCCACTGTATAGCACCGGTTTTACAGGGTTTGTGTGTACATACTAGTTTAACTTGGAATACAGTCTGTCTTCATAGCTCTCAACTGTGGGCCTATCCACTTGATAGCCAGAGGTGTGCCTATTATGTATTGTCTGTCTACCACACAGGTCTTGTGTCAGATATATTACTGGCAGTGTGTGTGTTGAGTGCTATCAGCACATGGCTACATCCATTTCCATACATTACCATACAATTTACCTTGGGTAAATGCAGGCCTCCTGCCTTCTGCTATACAGATTGTTCTGTTTGTCAGTGTGATTGTGATGGTGTCAGTTATGCCTTGATATGTAACAGATACATCCCATTCTGTCAACTGAGGTCTTTACCCCCCTAGGAATTGTGTACAGAGTGTAGATAGATGCTGCTGGACTATACATCTGCCTTACTTACTGTTGATTGATTGGTATCCTGTAGACCAGTCTGTCTTTACTATCATACTACTTGAAGGCCTCAGCTTGGACAGCAACATATGTAAACCTTTCTGGAGTACTGTATTAATATAACTGTTTCACAGTTGCATTACTCTGTTTATATGTATGTCAGTTTCCAATAAGCATAAAAAACCCCAAACTATCCAAATGAATGGAAGCAAGAAACACAACGATAAAACCACAGCAACTAGTTTATTGTTTTAAGCGCTTTTGTTGGCCTTAAGCCTCAGACTTCATCAGAAACACATTTGAAAAGAAGTAACATACTTAAATAGATAGACAATGTCACATGGTCACAATACCACTCCCCCCTAACTGATAAAAAAATAATTAAGTTAAGTGGAATTATTTAAAAATACCAGACCGGAATGCATTTATAATTTGTTTTATACAATCCATATAATTTATGTGATGTGAACATCACCAATAAATAAAACAATATTTTATTGACATCAAATTCAAATAAATAAGTTAATAAATTCAAGTTGTCTTTGTAAAAAAACATATACACCCATTAGATTCAGCTTGTGCAAAATGCCATACTAAATAATAAATACATTTCTATGCAGCTCCTATGAAACCAAAATAGACTATTGTACATATTAACAGATGCAATTTTATGTGTACGAACATACCAGTTTGTGAATATATAAAAAATAAATAAAATATACACACCATGACAAAATCCCAAGTGTGTAAAACACACTATACAGTGGTCACATGTGAAACTCAGATTTTAATTTGAATAGGCTGGATATAGATGTGGTCTCATTAAGACCGGGGTTGACCGTGGCATTAACACAAAGTTGCTACACTGACTCCCTATACTCCAAAAACATATCTTTTGGCCCACCCCTCATGTCTTTATCCACAATTTGTTCCAAACCTGAAAAATCTAAAAGAATGACCACTGGATTCAAACACATGTCTAGCCAAAGCATTACTCAAATTTAGCTTACATATATCATACATGTGTTGATATATCTGTTTATTAAGAGCATTTTTGGTTTTACCAATGTAAAACCTTGCACATACCCGACAAATTGCTATATAGACTAAACATTTGGTCAAGCAGTTGAACTTTTGTCTCAGCTTTACTTCACCATACCCCTCGATGTGAATACAATCTGTTTCCATAATATAACAACATTGTGGACAATGCCCACATTTTTTAATACTACCTCCCCTACCGCTGTAAATGTTTGTTTCTAAAATATTTTTGATATTACTGTTTCTTTTATACACAACCAATGGCTCATGTCCCATTTTTTCTTTATGTTCCTCATCATCCAGTAGTATACACTAATTGTTATTAATGACATCCTTAATGTCCTTAAATAAGGGACTAAATGTAACAATCATGGCCCCGTTGAAATCCCTTTCCACCTCTAACTCCTGATTGGTACTAACACTTGTTGCATTACAGGGAACTGTGGCTTCCACATTAGTTCCTAAAAGAGGAAAGAAATACCCTTCCAGTCTTTTTCTAGTGACCTCCTGTAATATGGGGTCAATGAATGAATTAGGGTAACCCCTCCTTAATAACATAGACTTCAATGTCCCAATTTCCTCTAAAAATTGTTCAAAAACACTCACCATCCTTGCCAATCTCACAGCCTGTCCCTTCACCAGTGATTTTTTCTGGTGGGGGGATGGCAACTCTTGAAATGTAATAAGGTATTAGAAAAAGTGGGTTTTCTATAGATGGTGGAAATAAAGCATTTATTTACAACATCCTTCATAATTTCCATATCTAAATAATGAACTTTGTCCACGGAAACTTCCATAGTGAAGGACATTAAGTTTGTACTTTTGTTCAGAAAGTCAAAAAACATGTCTAAACCTTCTTGTGAACCTTCCAAAAATATAAGGATGCCGTCCAAAAATCGGCCATAAAATTTACAAAACTTAAATAAATTACTCTTGAACACTACATTACATTCCCATTGTGTTAAAACCATGTTGGCAAATAGAGGGGCACATGCTGCCCAAATTACCACTCCAACTTTTTGTTTAAAATATTGATTGTCAAACACAATGAAATTATTGTCAAGAATTAAATCCATAAGTGTTCTAAACATTAAAATCCTGTCATGCCCCAAATTGGTGTTGGAACACAGAAAATCATAGAACCACAGTGTACCCGTATCATGGGGAATGACAGTAAATAAATCCTTTACATCGATGGTTGCAAAAATCAACTGTTCACTATACAAACTGTCTTTTATTTTACTCAGACAACCCCATGAGTCCCTGAGGACATGTTGGTATTTATTCAAAACATTCTTTAAATGAAAATCAACAAACTTGGCCAAGTTAAAAGTCTCGGATGCCTTGGCATCAACAATCGGTCTTAGAGGGGGTCGACAATATTTTTGTGAATTTTAAGGATACCGAAAATTGTCAGTATCCGAGGTGTTTTTTGCTCTAAAAAATTAAATTCACTGATGGTGAGTTGACCATCCATTAATAAATCATATAAAGTGATGTCAATGTTTCTGTATGCTATATTCAGCTCATTGACTGATGTCTCTTCATAACTTTCACTAAATAAGTGTGTCAACATTTTTTCTGTGTAGACCCTTTGTTCCATAACCACAACCCCCCCCTCCCTTATTTGGTTTCATTACCGTAAGGCTTTTGTTGTCACAAATCTGTTTAAGTAAATTGTTTTAATCTTTTGTAAGATTGGAAATGTACTCATATTTACTATGCTTAACCAACCTTCTAATTTGGTTGGCACAGACATTTTCAAAAATTTGCAGCATGGGGTACAAGGGGGGATTGAACGTACTAGATTTTTTACATTGAAAACTTTGTGTGGTACTAAGTTCATTCTCAAAAAATACTTTGAGGTTGAGTTTCCTCACAAAGATTTTTAACTCCAATAAAGCAGTTTCAATTGAGAGTATCCTTGTGGGGACACAATTAAGCCCTTTTTGGAACAATTCAGTCCATTGTAAATCAACATTGGCATCACTTAAGTTTAAAATCTTGAAATCACCATCACTATTAGTGATAATGTTAGCTGACATCTGTGTTTCCAAATCATTCACCACCTGTTCTCGCCCCTCCACTGACTGTATGTCATTGTGTAAACAGCTATATGACATGGCATATACAACTGCAATAGCACACAAATAAAACTTTGACCTCTCTGTGGGTATATGTTGCAGGCAACAATTGTCATTTGTATGGGTGGCTCATACAGTGTCCAGTTGGTAAGGTGGCAACTGTAGGCATAGTGGCTGTTCCATATTATGTGCAACTTCTACATATGTATCTTCCAATACATATCTCTTTGTGTGTATGTGTAGTTACATATCTATATATATATATATATATATATATATATATATATATATATATATATATGTATCTTCATATATGCGTCTGTGTATATGTATCCTAAGAATGTTGATTGCTTCACATTGTACATTCCCTATGGTAGCCAGACTGTACTGCATGATATGTGACTGATACCAGCCTGACATCTTACAGGTGGGATGGAGTACTATTAACATCTTATGCCCATGTTGTGTCAGGTCCTGGTTATGGGATCTGCAACAGTTGGTATTGTATTGCAGGGCAGATGTGTTTGGCTGGGGGGTATCTATACATACAAGACATATGTTGTTTGGGCCCCCTTACCCCATTAACGCTGCATGTGGACATATATGTTTTGTTATGTTCCCATTTTTATCTACAGATGTATGTCTGTATATACCTATATAGCTATATATTTATGCTTACATATATATATTGATATATATATATATATATATATATATATGTATATATATATATATATATATATATATATATATCTATACATATATATATATACACACATATAGCTGTAGACATATATATCTATAGATGTATGCATATGTATGTATATATGTTTATATATATATATATATATATATATATATATATATATATATATATATATATATATATATATATATATTTCTATATATGTATCTATATCTACATATATAGATATGTTATATCTATTTAGATATTAATATATATATATATATATATATATATATATATATATATATACACACACACACACACACACACACACACACACACACACACACACACACACACACACACACACACATACCTCTACATGTTGAAATACATTTCCTGTACTGTTGAATGACTGGGCTGGATGATATGTTTGTGAAAACATGAGGGTTATGTGTATCTGACATGGCTTAGTGGTAAACCACTTTGGCTATGATGTGCAGGGTCCTGGGTTCGAGCTTTGCAAAGGCTGTTTATTTTGTTGCTGGGCAGAACAAGGGCCATTGGATACAGAGGGATTAAGGCACTTTTAAGTAGTTGTAAGCAGGTTTGCGTGGGTTTGTGTGGAGGTAAGCACTGCTAACTTCTGGTTACAGTTTCTTATACTGATTTAGCTTCTCAATTGCTTAAACTGTGTAGGCATTGCTTACTCCCGCACAAACAGGCTTAAACCCACTTACTACTGCTTAAACGTGTTCAATCCCGCTTACCGCCGAGCTAATTTTTTTAAAAGAAAAGAAAAAAGGGTTGATAGAACAGTGGTGAAAAAGGGGCACAAAGAGGGAACAACAGTGGGAAATAGCTAAGGATGTGCAGAAGGGTGTAGGGAAGGTCCAGAGCTGCCCATTTCGTCTACAGCAATAGCTGTGTATATACACTAACTTTGGAGGTAGATTTGGACACTCAAACCCCTGAGAGAGGGGTGAGGACAACAGTAATATGTTGTGATGCCAATTAGACTAGATTACATGTGTCCAGTGGACACGTGTGCAAAATGGACAGCTATGTATGGGGCAAGATATTTGGGGGGAACAGATTGCCCTATTTTTTTCAGGTGAGAGTTGGATGTTGGGGAGGGATAGTAGGTATATTTGGGGAGGTAGGTTGAGTAGGTTAACAGACAAGACAAACAAGATGCATACAGGGGCGGTATATGACACATGTGGGGGGTAAACACCTTGATGGGGAGGGGTGTTGGGAAATCAGAAGCCCATGAGCCCCTTAGTGGAAATAGTGGGACTGAGATCCCCACCCATGGTCTGTCACCACTGCACCTTCACAGCCCCAAAGGTGGCTGTGCTGGAGGCTGAGTTGGAGAGCCAGGCCGACCCTCTAGATGCGACATGCAGCCCTCGAGCTGGCGTAGAAGATCTCCAAACTGCTGATCGAGCTCTATACGCACTACGACCCGGACCTGGTGACAGGTGACAGCTTCTTGTCCCCACCGGCTCCCGGGGGGGTGAGTCCCATCCCCTGAGGTGGTTCCACCAAAATGTGGTGCAGGACCAACGGACGAGGAGGTCCAGGGGAAATCTGGTATTCACTATCATTCCCCTCATTTGCATAGGATTGCCTGCTAATGCATAGTTACATGTCTTACACTGAGCCTCCACCCTTAGCAACCACTATTCACTGGCCATGTTTTCTTCTGCCTGCCATTGACTATAATGGCAGAATAGTGATTTTAGTTTGAATGCTTATTTTAGTTTTTTTTTTATTTTCCCCCCGATCCCATTTGTGCACTACTGCCCTACGCTTAAATAGCTGAGATCAGCTAAACAAAATAAAAGTTGATTTTTTTTTTCAACTGTTTTCCATGTCAATGGCCTTATATTGGCCATTGGCATGCTTTATAAATGGTAGCCACCCTTTATTTGGAGCTGTCATGGCTCCATTTTGGAATTTGCAGAAATGTACTCCGTTACTGGTGGAGTACATTTCTGCAGATTACAGTAGTCCTGCATGGCCGGTTTCTAGCTTCCTGGATCACAAATTCACCTCATTTGCATGGATTTCTCCTGCAAATGGGGTAATTTGCATACAGGGGCTGAGTCCGTGCAGAACTAGTGCAGAAGCGCTCGTGCACGCCCCTACAGGTTATTCCTGGATTGTACGACAGACATATTGCCTGCTGGAGCTCCTGCACTAATCCTGCACGCCATGCAATACTTGCAGAATCCGGGAGTTAGTGTTAACTTCTCACTATTAGGCTTTACTGACATCATGAGAATACATGGACTGGGTTTACATATACTACCTCACCTCCTCCTTCAAGCCATCCTCCATTTCTGCCATTTCTGCCACTCTGAATACTTCTGTGTTGAAATCCTGCAGCTGTGGATGTTGGTGTTGCATGTGAATAATTTGAGAAACGTTTTTTCTGTTAGAGTTGCCCACTGGTGCATGTGTTAGCCTCATTGCCTCACAATGCTTTTCATTCTTCATTGTTACTTGGTTCTCCTACTTCGTTCTTCACTGTGGTGTGGTTTTCCCATTTCGTTTTTCACTGTGGTATGCTTATATGGACTCAGCACAGTCTTATGTGCACTTGTGGGTTTTTCCTGACTACTTCAGTTTCCTCTTACATTCCGCTGTCACATTGTAGTTTAACTGGCAATTTTTTTAAATTACCTTCTGGTTTCAATGTTGTGTGTGACTGAGTAGGTGTAGTTTTGTTTGCTTAGCGGCAATTTGCTTCTCATAGGAGTGCAGTAACCAAGCTTCAAAATCTAAATAGTAGGGTGCTGAGCAAACATGGCAAAGAGAGAAACAGGAGACCATCAGATAGCTTTTAAAACATCACAGTGATTTTTTTTAATGGTCTAATGGAAGGACAAATTTCCAAATCTTTGTTTTGTAAGACTGTAGTTTACTTGTGTTGTATGATGAGAGAAAGCATTAGCAGAGGCTAACTATATATATTTAAATATATATATATATATATATATATATATATATATATATATATATATATTTAAATATATATATATATATATATATATATATATATTTCTTGCTATTCAGTCTAACTATGGGAAATAAGAAATGAGGGATTCCATAGCAGAGCTTGAGATGACAAAGTTTTCAGTGGTAATTTTTATCACTGTAAGTTGTGAAGCTAAGGCAAGGACCTAATGTCATCATCATCATCATTATCATCAACCACCTTCTTCAAATTTTTCTGCATGAGGTCAGGGTGTCAGATTAACTGTTGTCATCTCTCTTGATTCAATGCCACACTCCTGCCTTCTTTGACACTCACGAGTCACACAGTCCATCCACCTCTTTGCTGGATGCCCTCGTTTCTGCTTACCTTCTTCCTGCCTGTCCCAAATCTTCTTCACCAGATTGTCTCTGCTCTGATGTCCCCATTTCTTCACCTGTCCCAGAATGTGCATCCTACCACCCATTTCAGACACTTTATCTCCATCACATCTAGCTTCCTCATCTGCTCTGCCTTTACTGCCCAGGTTTCTGTACCATACAGTGGTACTGGTCACACCACTGTTTTGTACACCTTACTCTTCAGCTTCTTTAGCATTCTTCTGTCATGTAGCACACCTGACACAATGTACCAGTTGGCTGCAGCCCCTCTGTTTCTAGCTTTGTCCTCTTCATTCAGACTTCCACAACCACACCTCCCAGATACTTGAAGCTGTTAGCCTGTTCCACTATCTTCCCTTCTATCTCAATTCTCATCTTCTTCTGATTTCCCCTATTTGCTGCCATTACCACTGTCTTATCTATTCTTAGTTTCATCCCATGTGCCTTCAGTTTTGCATTCCATTCCCCTATCCTTTGCTGAAGTTCTAGCTCAGAGCCTGCCCATAAATGCCACATCATCTGCATACAGCAACCTTGTTGATCTGTCCCCTCTGGCCTGTTTGCTAATGTAGTCCATCACCACTGTGAATAGCAGTGGGCTCAGAGCTGAACCCTAGTGCAAACCCACTCCCACTGTGAAGGACCTAATATTTGTTTGTCATATTTACATAGGTTTATTATGATCAAGGAACACTTCAACTGTAATTCCATAGGACTAGTATATATGGTTATTTGTTCTTCCTGTGAAGGTAAGGACCTAGTGTAAGTTCAAGATAGTTGTGTTCTTTGACATTTGGGTACTGTTATTACAATTGTCTAAAGTGTTAGAGGTAGTAATGAAGCTAGTTAAATGGAGTACAGAAGACCATCGCCCTGATTTTGTTAGGGTAAAAAAGTAGCCTGTTTGAACATGACCAATTGCAGATGTCAAGGAATTTTGTCTGCCTTTTGGTTTGTAGGGAACTGAATGATTTGTTCTGGTCCAGTAGTAGGATGATATCAGCACAGGGGAGTTAGGTTCAAAGAAGGAAGGAAGAACAGTCGAAACAAATGTCATTGATAAATATGGAAAATAAATGAGGGCCTAAAACTGAGCCTTAAGTAACTCTGAATTCAGGGTAGACTTAGTGGAAAGTGAATTGTTGCAGTAAACTTGAAAGGTTCTATCTCTTAGTTCTGGATCCACAGAAGTACATTATCTTCAGTGCTGAGCCTGGCTAGCTATGTCATGTGAGGGTCATACTAGAAAAGGTTTTGTAATGGAAGGACCTAATATTTGTTTGTCACATTTAGATAGGTCCATTATGATCAAGGAATGCTTCAAATGTAATTCCACAGGACTTGTATATATGATCATTTGTTCTTTCTGTGAAGCTTTTTACATGGGTATGGCCACCTGTAAGTTGTCCAAGAGAACCAAGGAACATTTGTATTCCATTAAAATAAAAAATGAATGTAATACCTTGTTTAAGCATTCTCAAGTATGTAATACTTTTGAAAAGCTTTGCTTTATGGCCTTAGAGCATGTTGCTTTAGATTATGGAGGGGTGGATTATAAAAATACTCTTAAAAAGCAAGAAACCTGCTAGAAATTAAGTTACAAGCTGATACATTTCCTAGGTAGAATGAAACTGTTATCATGAAATGTTTTATAAAAGATTTTTTATTCTCTCTCTCCCAGGGCAGGGGGAATTTGTTTGCTGTTCTGAGAGAATAAAAAATCAGAGACCGAACAGTGTCTCACACAACCAGTGGAAAAGGAATCAGGAAAACAGGTGGCAGCAACCACTGAGATATCGCACAGCGTAACTGAGGAACTTAGTGCATTAACCAATGATGAGTCTGACTTTCAAGGGGAAAATGCCACAGAAGGTCCTTTGTTGATATTTAATCATTCAGGTGACTTTAAACTATTAAATTACAGCGACTTTGAATGTACTGTTAAACATGCAGATCTACTCAGCAAGGGTGAGTTGTTTGTTCCTTCTGCTCAATTTAAAATAGATACACTGTTAATTGACTTGAAGTTGTACCTCAGAAAAATTAATCTGGGTCTAGTATTGGGAAGTCAAACAGATTTTACTAGCAATATTTTGAAACGTAGCGGCACATTTAGCCCCCCATTGCCATTGCCCTTAATATTGTTTGAAAAAATGATGAGTTGGATTTCAGAGCCCTTTGTAAATTTAACCGTAATAACATAAGTAACTTGAATAACCATGAGTATACATTGCTTTTTCAACTTGCTAGGAACAAACATTTAAGGTTCATGAACCCCGACAAAGGGGGAGGGGTAGTGGTCATGAACAGAGAAGACTACTTGTACAAAATGATGAGCCATGCCACAAATTGTGATTTGTATGAGGAGATGTCATTGAGTTACATCAAATTGGCATACTGCAGAATTGATTTTTTTCTGCAAGACATGGTGGAAGAGGGGGAGATCACACTGGATGTACACAGGTTTCTTCGGGTATTACATCCTGTTGTCCCGTGTATATTCGGGATCCCCAAGATTCACAGGAACATTGCTGACCCACCAATGAGACCAAATGTAAATGCCAGTAAATCCAAAATCCACTCCCTTGGGGTCTACGGGGATCCTTTGTTAAAAAAGTATTTGGAACCTTTTGAACACATTTGCAAGGACTCATGGGATTTTTTTGTGTAAAATGAAAAACTTGGAATTTTCAAGGGACTGTGTTTTTTTAGCAGTGGATGTAATTGAGGTATTTAACATTATACCACACGAACAAGGTCTAGAATGGTACCATGATTTTCTATGTGAATACACTGAGTCAATGACACTGTTAATGTTTTAATTTTATGCATGGAATTGGTTCTGAAATATAACTTTGTTTTTCTGGAGGGACAATATTACAGGCAGAAAAAAGGGGTAGCCAAGGGGGCATCTCATGCCCCCATATTTGCCAACATAGTATTGCTGCAATAGGAACATGTTCTTTTCAGACACTATGAGGTTAAACCTTGGAAATTATATCTCCATTTTTGGATGATATTTTTATCGTCTGGGATAGACCCCAGAGAAGATCTTGGATTTTATGGAATTTATTAATTCCTCTACATCTTTTTTGAGGTTTACTCACACCATTCAGTTGGAAAGTACCAGTTATTTGGATGTTACTATTTTTAAAGATTATCAGAATGAACAGTGGGCTAGCATAATTTACAGAAAACCCACACACAGCAACAACTTACTACATTTTGAGAGCAACCATCCTCTCCATCAAAAAATAGGAATTATCAAAGGCCAATATATTAGACTGGCCAAAATGGTTTCATCTCACAACAACTTTGTGGAAGAATGTGAGATGCTGTGGCACATGTTACTCAAGAGGTGGTACCCAAGGGCACAGTTGCTACAATTCAAGATAATATAATGGAGAAAAGAATGAAGGGAGATATAGTACCCCTTATACACCCATACACCCCACCTCCCCTTTGGCCACAGGTGCATTTTCTAGGAGACAAGTGGATGGGCCTCTTATGCAAAATGTCTTTGTTACAGAGTTTTGCAATGAGGCCCCTCAGATTACGGGTATTTTGATCAAGGACTGGCAGATTTTTTTCTTTGTTTAAAGAATTCGGAGACAAAATAGGGGACCATTCAACCATGGTCTTTAGAAGGGGCAAGACCATTAAAAACTATCTTGAGCACACATCTGTCCACTGTGAATAT
The DNA here is from genome assembly GCF_019279795.1 of Protopterus annectens. NCBI lineage: Eukaryota > Metazoa > Chordata > Ceratodontiformes > Protopteridae > Protopterus > Protopterus annectens. The sequence goes on from NC_056728.1 coordinate 1,328,554,850, forward strand.
GGATGTAGTAACAAAAGGGCTGGCACCTATAAATGTGGCTTCTGCAATTATTGTAATGACATACTGGAAGGCAATAACCTGTTGTTAAACCAAATGACAATTAGATCTAGGAATTTTTGTAACTGCAACAGTATGGGGGTGGTTTATGCTGCTGTATGTCAACTGTGCAGAAGTTTTTATGTAGGCAAGACAAAGAGGAAAATCAAAGAGCGTATTTATGAACATAAAGCTGATATTAGAAAAATGGATATTAAAAATGCCCTTGCAAAACACATTATAGAGTACCCCAGTCACAGTTTTTGTTTTGGAACAAATGTTACAAGACCTTAGAGGGGGGACCATGGGAGGATAAATTGAAAGAAAGGGAACTGTGTCAGCAGTTTAGATTAAATGCTACTTATCTTCCTGGTCTCAATGAAGGGGTGTCTATACCTTGTGTTTAAAAACTTAAATCTTACACTGTGTAGCCAGGTGCTGTTCTGTGCATTTCAACAGACTATATATATATATATATATATATATATATATATATATATATATATATATATATATATATATACACACACATATAAAACAAAACTTTTTTGTCGGGCAAGGATTATTTTTATTTTCATTTTATATTTGCAAACTAGTAGATAACATAATATTTTTAAGTCTTAACCTGTAATGTTGTTGCTTTAAGGCATGCTTTTTTTTACAAGTGAGTGCATTGATGATGCAAACTGTCATGGGATTATTGGGAGGCGTATTTAAACTTGTTGTTTGTGCTTTTGTAACAGATTCTGATGAAGTATATTTTTATACGAAAGCACTCAATCTTGCAATTTTGCTGTGTTTTATTAAACTACTTGGAACTCTTCTTGGCCTGAATTTTTCATTCCTGGACTGTCTTGCTGGTGGTGGAATTTTGCTAACTTTGTGGTTTTGTTGTACAGTAGTAAAGGTTTAGCTTTTTGAAATTCTCAAAAAAAGGTAGAGTTGGTAACCAGGGGGGAGGATGTTCTGTGTGTAAAAGCAACCAGTTCATCAGACTGAAAAACTGATGGACAAAACTTGAGTATGGAACAGGCCAGAGCCAAGTCTGTGGCAACTAGGTCCAAGGTATTACCGCAACAGGCAAGTTCATGGATAGTTTGATCCAAGCTATTCTCTTTCACCCAATCTAAGAAATATTGTGAATACTCATCTTAATAATTACAAGTGCTCCACTATATGGAGAAGTAGTTGAAGTTACCAAAGATTAGTGATCCATCTTTAAAAGGGAGGTTTGTATAGGAATGGCAGGAACTCATCATGATCCTCTCCGGCCATGGAAGGGGATCACTAACAAGCTGTAAGTTGAAAGTCTGACTTACCTAGTATAAGTTAGAGTTCAATGACTTCATTGGAGGAGTAATTTTGTATCGGTTTAGAATGGGTGAAATCCCTGATGAAAACTGAGGCACTTCTACCATTACCCAAGGGCCTGGATGACAGGCACAGAACTCATGCACAAAAGGAGTACTCTCATTACATTTGAACCATGCCTCAGCCACTACACAAACACAGACTCATTCCAGATGCAGAAGTGCCTTCTAATCAGATAGTTTACTATTAAGACTTCTAGCACTGAGAAGGGCCAGACGGATATTGTCATGACTTGATTTGTTGGTTAGGATGTGATATTCATTAGATATAGGCCTCATTCTTGGTGAGAAGAAGATAATACTCAAGGTCAGAGTCTTATCCCTGAAGGAAGCATGCATAGCAAGTTTCAGCCAGTCCTTCTGCATGTGTTTGCACTCGTTACAGATGGCGGTAACTTGGTTGAGCAAGAATTCATTTTCAGACAGCATGTGGCAGTTATCATACTACCTTTGGATGTGTTAGAAGGCTGACAATGGAAAGGAAGTTAGACTTCTGTCTCTCCATGTAAGCCAGTGCTATTGTTTATAGAATGCTGTGGGGAAGAAGGTGTGGGGAAGAGGGAAGGAGGAAGACTACATAATCCAGCTAATTCAATAGCAGACAGCAATCCAGAGACATGCAACAAGTAGCATAGATCAGTGCAAACCATTAAAGCTAAGAGATGCCTAGTACAAGTCACCCAATATAGGAAGGAAGGGAGTTTGATTTTTTACACTGACGACTAGTGAGAAAACTTCACTTTTTGTACACAAACCACTATCCAGCTACAAATACCCCAGCATAGAGCTCAGCATAACTGAGCACAGCTGATCTCAGTATAGACAGTAAAAAGTAAAGTTTAATAAAAAACAGTAATCAATGTACTCTCACTACACAAACCACAAATATCACCCACACCAGAACTAAACTAAGCTTACAATAAATAATACAAACAATGCACCAAGTGGAAAAAAAGCAGTCAAATCAGCATATATCCAGCATGAGTTAGATAAATGCATTTAAATGAAATGAAAATAATGCAAAAGAAATACAACAATAATTTATTTATTAATTAATTAATTTATTTATTTATTTATTTATTGACATTTGTAACCAGGTCAGTCCAACTGAGCCAGGGGCCCATTTTCAGTGAAGACATGAGGAAAAAAGCTCCAGAAATAATACAAGTAATTATATTTACAAAATATTAAAGTAGGGTCACAGAAATATAGTACACATCAAAACGTTGTGCACAGCAGTACAATGCATATTTAAAATAGCAGTTAACAAGTGCAATTTCCAAAATTTGAGAACAACAGTATATAGCAAAGGCCAAATAACAATTAAAAGGTTAGAGAATATTACACTAAGGAGTGCAGTGTGAATACAGTTTGCTAGAACAAGTACAAGGAGGACAAAGAGTTGATAGGGAAAAGCAGATATGATGAGACGAGAGGAGACTAGTTCAAATGGGGGGTTGACAAGGGCATGACCAAGTCTTCAGGAGAAAAAGGTTAAGTTCTTTCTTAAACAGGTATGTATGCTGAATGCTTCTTATGTTGAGAGGGAGCGAGTTCCAAACATGGGCTACAGAGTATTTGTAAAGGGTCTTACCAATGTTTTTGTTGGGTTCGTATAACTGAAGGAGTTGTTTAGTGGCAGTACAGAGGTGATGAGGGGGTCATAGAAGGAGACTAAATTGGAGATGGAGGGACAGGATGAGGGCTCATATAGGATAGAGTGTGCAATATGTAGCTGGGGTATAAGTAGCTGTTTGGAGAATTCTGGCAAGTTGTAGTGACTAAAGGGCAAGACAGTGGTGAGATTTGTAAGGAAGGTTGGCGGCAAATCTGGCAAATTTGGTATATGTTTGCTTAGTTTAGTGATAAGAGATGTTTAAACATGAGTAAGGACAGGGGCAGCATAAATAAGGCAGGGTAGGAGTAGGCCCTGAGCGAGGGATGGTTTGGAGGAGGGTGACAAAAATTTTTGATTACAAAAGAGAAGTCCGAGTTTTTGTTGAGCCTTTTTTATACTTTGTTGAATATGAATATCAAATTTTAATTCATGAATGATAACACTAAGAAATTTAGTATGGGGTTCAGGTTTAATAATGGTGTTGTTGAGAGAGGATATAGAGAAAGAGGCTTTGTCCTGCGGACAAGAGTTTTAGGGAGGAAGAGGAGGAGTTTGGTTTTATTTTTTAGATTTAATATGAGTTGGTTTTCAGAGACTCGGGTTTCAACAGAGGAAAAGGCTTGTTGAGTGAGAGCTAGTAGATCAGGATGTTGTGGGCAGAGGTAATGGTGGTGGAGTCATCAGCTTACTGTAGAAATGTAGAGAGGTTAGTAGCAGAGTGAAGTTTATTAATGAATATACTGAACAGGAGGGGGCCCAGAATTGATCCTTGGGGAACTCCAGTATTAACAAGGAGGACTGGAGAGAGGACAGTTTGCCAATGGACAGATTTCTGCCTGCCAGAGAGATAGCTAGAGAACCAGTTGATGGAGGAGGTAGAGAAATGTAGGTCGGACAGTTTAGTTAGAAGTTTAAAATGAGAGACAGTATATCAAAGGTGTTTGAAAGATTGAGGAAAAGACTGGAGACAAGGAGGTCATTGTCACGGGCTACAGCTATTATTTAGGCAAATGACAGTAATGCAGTAGAAGTGCTATGGTGGGGCCTAAAGCCATGTTGGATAGGAGTCTGGAGATTGTTAATGAGAAGGTGTTTGAGTAGTTGAACATGGATGCACTTTTCCAATATTTTGGTTAGGGGGTCAGGAAGTTCTCTGGGATGAGAATATTATCACCAGGGGGGATGTATATAGAGACTATGGCAATTTTTTTGTGAGAGTTGAGGTGACAATTTATGATTACTATTTCAGTAGGTGAGAAGCAGGGAACAGAGATGGACAGGTTAAATAGCTCAGAGTAGGGAATAGCAACCCCTCTTCCCTGTTTATTGGTTCTGAGAGAAAGATTTTATAACCTGGAGGTATGACTTCTGTGTTGAGGATGTGAGGTTTCAGCCAAGTTTCTGATAGGGCAAGAATATGAGGAGATGTGTTAGAGATCCAGGAGTGTAGGTATGTTACTTTATTTACAATACTTTGAATAGTTAGAGAGAAGATTGTTAGAGCTTTGGAAGGTAAAATTACTGGTAGGAAAGTGTAAGTGAGGTGAATGAGTATGAGTAGTGATATTGTGCAAGGAAGAGGTGGGAGGCCCTGGGTTAGGGTGGATGTCTCCATCCAAAAGAAAAGTGTTGAAGAAAGTGAGAAGGTAAGACAGTACGTTCAGGGTAGTAGGAAATATAGGCTTCTGACCAGAGGAGAAAGATGAGTTAGAACAAGTAGGAACTTTGAAGAGGTCAGATGGTGAAATAGGGAAGAGAGATGGTGAGATTAATTGTGAGTAGGAGATAGTATGACTGTTAGGAGTATAGGGAGTGTAGGTGAGGGAGATTGATAGTAGATTGATGAATGGTAAGAGGTTGTTAGAGAGAGGAAGAAGAGAAACGTGGTGAAGAGATACAGAGGCCACGTGACTGGAGAGTAGGTAGGGAGAGGGAAGAGTGGTAGATGAGTCAAAAATGCAGTGAATAAGAGTAGTGAAAGCAGAGGAAGCAGACAGGGTGTGACTAGAAATGAAAAGTAGGAGTTGGTGATGAGGGGAAGGGGAGTAGTGAGAATGTAAGGGAGGAGAGATAGGTGGGAGTGGTTATAGGAGTGAAGCAGGTGTAAGATTAGTTAGAGAGGGTGATTGGTTGGATAGGAGGAAGGGGTGTGGTGCGTAAGAGTATATATAAGGTGGGGGTGGTTGGAAATGGGGGTAGGGTGGAGGAGCAGAGAGAGCCTGAGCAAAGTGAGGGCAGATGGAGCTGGCAGAGCCAGGAGCAGAAGATTGCTATGCTTATAAAAATCAGTGGGACTTGCACTTAAGTGTATTAGTGTGGAGAACAGTAAGGAGAACTCTGTATTAATTTGGGAATATCAAATATTCAAAACAGCTCTTGTAATGCTTCAAGAAACAACAAATCAGAACAGCTTTATGATGCCTGTTTTAAAAAAGCAGGAATGTCAGTGTATTTCAGTAAAAAGTAATGACCCATATCAAAACAAGAGAAATTTAGCAGGATTAGCTAGATGAATTTAAGTGCAGTGCAAATAATGCAAATATATATATATATATATATATATATATATATATATATATATATATATATATATATACAGACCCTTTAAATATTTAAATGGTAACAACTAACTCTTAGAGTTACCATTTAATGAGCAGATACCACACATTGGAAGATATATTAGTAAAAACTTGTGTACCCTTAAGCAGGGTGTATATCATTTGAGCAAACACTTAATTGAGTGACTCACTATTTGTCAAACTGAATTAAGTGAAAGTTCAGTTAAGTGAATGCTCGGTTAAATGAAATGTTTCCTGGGGGAAAAAAAACAGCTGCTTGCCCACTGATCAGAACAAACAAAAGTACAGTTAGAACTCTGCAAAGTGAGGGGCGTTTCCCCTCACCCCCCATGCTTGAGGACTGTGCCCCCACACCCCCCTAACTAAATATACCAACTCAAAGATTGCACTACAGTGTGGAAAAGGGCAAATACCTGATGATGGCCAATCACGTACTTTCCCTGGGAAAAATTTGCTCAACCAAGCGTTTGCTTAATTGAGCATTTGCTTAATTCAGTTTGACACATAGAAATTTCCTCAATTAACCATTTGCTCAAATAATATAGGCCACTTAAGCTATTTAGTAAAATAGCCACAAACATTTATTGTTAAATAACAAATTTCTTTACTTGAAATAATTAAGTTAAAGCCCTTTTCTTTCCAGATAAATATGTAAACAATATGTAACTTGCTCAGGGAATTGGTAATAACATATTAAAAAAAAACATGTTGAGAAAAAAAATAATATCTAGAAGATAATCCCTTACTATCTAGATTTTCTATGAGCATAATAATTTTCAGAGTCCTTACTGGCAGTACAATACATCTTGAATTCTGTCTTCAACTGTTTGCTTCAGCAGACAAATTCAAGTAAATCCCTTAACTCTTTACCTCCCTATATTAATAGTCAGAATCTCAGCTTATAAGTTTCCAAATGGGACTTCCTGTGGCTTCAGTTTGAATTGTTTATCAATATTTCCTGTTTCAACAGTTATGTTTTCAAGGGGAGAAGAGGAAAAGTTTCAACAAGCCAGTATCCACGTAAGGCATGAATATCATGTAATTTGACATTGCCAAGCAGCCTTACACTTTACAACAGTGCACACATTTGTAAATCAGGGTTTAGTTTCACTTATAAACTTAAGTATATTTTCACAGTGGCATACACAGTTATACATCATTTAATACATATACATGTATGTACAGTATTTAACTAAAAGGCAAGTAAAATGGAACTTCTTTCACCTTTTAAACAATTATTCACATTCATTTTCAATCTGATAAATCTCTAATACAGACACTCTCCTTTTCATTTCTTTTTGAAAGAACAGTAACATTTTTTCAGTGTATTATAGTTTTCCTGACACACATATAAACTGTTGGACAAAAGACATATTCTATTTACAGTGCAATATAAACAGAGTCCCTCTGTTGTCCTGCATAGTTATGTTTATATTATGCCTCTTCAGTTTCATCATTGCACCAGTGCAACATAGTTTTGTTAATTCCCACTTTTTATGCATCTTCATTTCATCACCTCACCCGTGTAACATAGCTATGGTTCCCACTTTTATCATTTAACACTTATGATATTATGAATCTTCAGTGCTGTCACATATCCAGTTCTGCATAGTTAGGGCTCCTGCTATCATCTTGAATGACTGTAATCGCATTAGTTAACTTTACTGTCATCATTATGTTAGCCTGACATAGGTAAAATCCCTTATGCTGTGCTACATGACTGTGATAATACACTTTTGCTGTTGGCACCACATTAAAACAACACAGTTTGGATTCCCACTGTTACTCTGAGTATCCATAATAATATTATGCTTCTTTCCTGTTGCCCCCTTAATAGTGACATATAACAAGGTCATCACTATTGTGTTTTATTACTGTTGTTTAATTAACAATCTTTGCTCTCGTTAACTTTGTAGAGAACTGTAAGAACTACAACAGCAAAGAAACCAGTTCAGTTTGTTTATGCCTTTGAGCATTGTATGCATCACTATCAACAGACGGCTTTCAAATTTTTCCACACTTGCAAAATTCACAAACTATGTCTAGACGCAAATACACTATGGAACTGGAATCAGTTCTCTCATGTAAAAACAAACTACACATCAAACAGGTTGTCAGTATACATGCTTCACCTCTCACGCAAACCTCACCTCTTACACAAAATATGGTCATGACACACAAACCCACATACACGGAGGTGCTCACTAAAAGCTTGCCAAAAGAACAGACACATTCCAAATGCACACCACCCACACTCACCACTAAGCAAAAAGAAACTACTCCACATATCAACACACACACTCATGGCTCAAGAAATAAGCACCTATGGCAAAACACATCAAATGTCTTGGTCATAGGTGACTCAACAGTGAGACACACAGATGTCCCACTCACTAAACTGGCCAAGTAGAAGGTCATGGTCAGCTGCCTATCAGGTGCCAAGATCTGATAAATCACACATACACTCAAGTGACTTAACAACAAGTACCGTTATGACTCTGTTACAGTCTATGTTGGAGTGAATAACTTGAGAAATACCTCTCTGGACTATATGAAAAGAGGCATGACAGAAGTTTCTGATTATGTGCCCCAGACAAGTATGTCCCTAGCCCTAAGCAATATCCTACACTCACCCAGGAAGATGCCACAATATAAACAAAAAATGATTGACTTCAACACTTGGCTCAGCTTCTGGTGTCATTCCAGGGGGATCCAGTATCTTTCAGCCTGGGAGGATATGGTAGACAGACCTCACTGCTTTGCTAGAGATGGTCTGAACCCGCCCCCCCAGGCTTTCAGATACAGAAATAGGCCCTTGCATCCCCCATAGTGCCTTTTTTTAGGCAATGTCAAAGCAAAAAATTTTCCAACGTAACAAAATCTAATTGAAACAAATTCAGAGTCATGCTGCTTAATGCTAGGAGTTTAAACATGAAACTGCCTCCCTTGAAGCATGCCTCACCTTGTAGGATGCTGACGTCTGTGCAGTTACTGAGACATGGTTCAAGGACACTGAGAGCACCCTGGCCATGCAAGGCTACAATGCCTTCCACACATTCAGATCTCAAAACGAACATGAAGTAACCAAAGATGGAGGTGTAGCCATCTTCATTAAAACCAAATACACTTTGAGACTGGTCAAACAGCATGAATATCTCAAACTTCTCCATATCCAATTAACTATTGGGAACAAACCATACCACATCATTGCTAGCTATAGATCCCCCACCATGAACCAGGACAAGCACATCACCTACCTTGATTTACTGGAATCCCACACCATACAGCCCAACACCATAGTCATAGGAGAGTTCAACTATCTTTCCATAGACTAGGGGACATACACGAGCAAAAACATGTTTGCCCATAGGTTCCTGGACTTTGTCAACACAAATGCTCTAGAACAGATAGTCTGCACCTCCACTAGGGGCTCTAATGTTCTGGACATAATACTCACCAACAAGGGTCGCCACCTTTTCAAATGCCCAAAGTGGGACATTTTTGGTACAAATTTCAGATTTTGCAAGGGCAAAACATATGACCAGTACAAAGGACAGAACTTCACTTTGTTGCCTAAATAAAATCTTATTCTTGTAGGATTTTAGTTGCTTATTCTGTTTCTTATAACATGTAGGTGTTTCAGATACAGAATAACTGTTTTATGCAACTATTACATAAAATATAGGAAATAATTTTGTCCTAAAATCTCAGGACATTTGCCATTTTTTCATTTTTTTTGCAGGACACAACTGCCCAAAGAGAGACTGTCCCTTGCAAAGTGAGATGGTTGGTAACCCTAACCAACATGGGTGAGGATCACTGCACTTCCCCATGCGTGAGGCCTTTCCTGGTTAGGTCACACCATAAATCAGTCTTGTTTGAAGTAACTACTGGAACTGACAACTCACAAGAACAAAAATTATAAAAAACTTTACCAAAGCTAACTACAGCCTACTAAGCGATGGTATAATTAACATCATACCACCCACAGTCACAGACATCAATGATCACTATGCAGAAGTGTACACAAATGCCCTGCACAAACACTTAAGTGACTACATAAACTCTTCTGTATCTGACCGGATCAAAAAAAGGTCATTCTCTAAAAACAAGGAACCGTGGTGGACTTCAAGTATAAGCAGATTATATAACAAGAAGAAGAAACTGTTGTCCAAAGGCAAGAGGGATATCACTTTGCAGAGGAAGAGTTCCCTCTTAAGCCTAAAAAAGACAATCAGATATCTTGTAAAGTCTTCTAAATCAAATTACAAAAATAAAATCACATCCCTAGCCAAGGATAATCATAAGACATTCTTTAATTACATCTGAAGTCTAAAAGGGAATGCCCAGTTATGTACTGAAATGGCTGTACATGTGATCACTCATACTACACCAAAAGATATTGCCAACCTGCTAGCTGACAGATTTAGTCCAACAAACTTCACCCCCCTTATCCACACCTATCATATCCCAAAGTATACCTGACACCAGCCCTCAGCCTAGTATCTTGTAGAGAGCAGATTATCTCTGTACTTGCCAAAGACAAAAACATGGTCTCAATGGGGGGGGGGGGGTGTGTGACCAGAAAATATCCTAGGTTGTTTACTAAAAAATTTAAAACAACACCTAATGGAACCACTTGGTGTTCCCTTGGCTATGTTCCTGCAGAACGGAGAACAGTAACAGTAATCCCCCTGTACAAAGGGTGGCCATAAACTGACCGTGGGAACTACAAACCCATAAGTCTAATTAGCCTCATCTGCAAGGCCATGGAAAGAATTATCATAGACCTTATCAACAAAGTCATAGGTGACCTCCAAATGCTAGACCCAACCCAGTTTGGCTTCATTAAGGTAGATCATGCTTATTAAACCTGGTAGACTTTTTTGAGAATGACACCAAAGCAATGGACAAAGGTAAGACTGCACACAGCCTATCTCAACCTTACCAGGGCTTTCAACACAATTCCCCACTCTGCCATCATTGAGAAACTCTCCCAAATAGGGATTAACCCTTACTTTACTAGATAGTTAGCCAACTGGCTCACCGACAGAAGACAGTCTGTCAAAACTGGTGACTCCACCTCAACTAGTAGACCCATCACCAGTGAAGTACTACAGGGGTCTATGCTGGGCACCTTACTGTTTGGCATCTATTTCTCAGACATCCAGGCCAAAGTAGACAGCCCTTGGCTCACCAAGTTTGCTGATGATTGCAAACTGTGAGCAATCACTGTGTCCCCCAATGATGTCAACATATTACAAGAAGGACTAACACAAACAAATGATTGTTGCCAAAGCCATAGTCTAAAACTAAATGTGCATGGCACTTGGATGGCACAGTGGTGCAGTGGTTGCATTGTCACCTTGCAGCAAGAAGTTCTTCCATTCGATTCTCAACTGGAGTGCCTTCTGTCCAGAGTCTCCCTGCATTCATGTGGGTTTCCTCCAGGTGGTCCAGTTTCCTCCCATGTTATAAAGACATGCATCTAGAGCATTTCTCCCTGGGCCACAGCTGAAAATTGGCTTTGTTCCAAGTCAGACTTTCCCAGTAAACAAATGCTAAATAAATAAATGCAAAAAATGCGTTATTACTCCCTTTGGCAAAATGTCATTCCCTACAAATTACATTATTGACAGCACCCACCTAAGTTCCAAACCAGTGGAGTGAGACCCGGGAATACAGGTTGATAGCAATCTGAGCTTTGACCACCAAGTTTCCACAGTGGTAAGGAAAGTTGTCTATGTAGCTCACCTCATAAGCAAGGTCATAGCATCCAGGTCAAGGGATGTTATAACTCCACTGTACTCGACCCTCATCAAACCACTAATAAAGTATAATGCACCCTTTTTGCATGTACCTCACCAGACACTTGCAGCAGCTGGCAAGACCTCTGATGTTTTACACTAAGAAAGTACAGGGACTCCATACCATGACCTGTGTGGACAGGCTTGTCACTGTCACTTTACACTGTATCTTATAGGCTGATGAGATCTGGCTTGTGCCTACCTAAAGGGCAATCTCCAATCCTGCCCAGATGGAAATGTTGCACATTCATGAGTCAAATGGCATAAAAGTCACTTGCTCTAGGGATCTCAACCTAGCTTGTGACATTAACTTGACATGCTGAAGAGACACATATGTCTCCCAGAGACTGCCGTGTCTCTGGAATAGACTTCCTATTCATGTAAAACAGAGCTCCTCACTGACCATATTCAAACGCAATCTAGATGATGGGACACCATCAATTCGCCCTTGTGGTGCACTCATGTCCCTCATGGACATTGGTAGCCGATGTTGATCACAGACCTGCTCTGTTCATAACTTTGTTCTGCAAACTACCCAAAAAGACAAATAGGGATACTTGGAATTAACATGGCTAGGCTTGTTAGGGCTCTAGGGCTGCTAGTCTAGTAACCTCGTATGAACCTATAAAGAGTAATAATAGTGCATGTCTAGAGGTACTTGCTCACAGTAACTCATTTGTTGCCAGCTGTGATGAAGCATAGCTTTACATATTTGGTACTGACGGTTATTTATTTTAAAGTTACATTGTGGTTCTTATGAATAGAAAATAGGAAAAACAAGTAACCCATTTGATGTCAGGAAAGACTTGGGAATGGAAGGAAGCAGTAAAAATGAAATGGAATGCAACTGAGCAAGTGTTTAAATCCTGTTGAATGCATACACCAGGCAGGGGCAGTGATAAGCAAGTAAAGGCATAACATATAACATTGACTGGTACCAAACAACAGCCTCCACTGAGTTTGCAAGAAACCTTAGAATTAGTATCAAATTGTCAGACTGTTAAATACCACTAAAATGCTTTAGAATATTTTTGAGTGAGCCTTGTGACAGTCAAGGTATCATATAAGTAATGTGTACCCAAACAAATGCAGCCGATGTGCTGAGCATTTCCTGCATGCTGTACATTGATATAATAAGAAAGCCACCTCTTTCTGTCCAGTGAATAATTAATCCATTCATACCAAAACTTATTTTCCATGAAATAAAGAGTAAAGGAAGTTCCTAACCATTATGAAATCCACTAGTTTTTGATGCAGACATCTAACAAACTAGAAAATGTAGTTCAGTTTTCCTTAAGGAAAAAGTATATCAGCATACACAACAGAGAAATATATCTCTGGACATAAGATACTTTTCAAAGACATTGAAAAGTCCTTGGTTTGGCATTAAAATCTATGAGCTGTATAAAAGTAGCGAGAGTGCAGGATAATCTGTGCATGAAACGTAATTGTGTATGCTGGACAAATAGTTCATCCATATATTATTCCATACATTTATTCAGCCATCCATTTTTCTTACCATCTTATCCTATTGAAGGTGATTGTGGTAGGAAGCAGAAAACAACAGATCAGATCAGACTTAATTTCCTCAGATGCAATACCCAGCATTTTCAGTGCTATATCCAGGGGTAGCTCATGCTATAGGACTGGAGGACTGCAGCCCCCCCCCACCTGTAAAAAGAAAAATAATTGCGTCCCCCCACTGTAGAAAAAAAATAAAAATTCAAGAGAGTCTCAGAACTCACGCATGCGTGCTGAGTTCCTGACTGCTGTGTTAGGCAGTCCAGAACTCCACACACGCATGCGTGCTTACTTCCTGAACTCCAGAGTGCTCAGTTAGGCAGTCTGGATAGGGAAGGAAGGGAACTCCTCTCTGCCAGCCCAGAGGTCTGTGCGGTGGCGATCGCACAGACTGGAAGCACACCGGACTGCATCGCCTGCAGTCTCCAGCCTACTCATGTCTAGCGGGGAAACCTAGAAGAGCCTGCGTGGGCTGTTATGGAGGTGATCTGGCTGCTACAGAGGACTTAGCTTGCAGAGGACAGTTATAGAGGTGATTGAGCTGCTACGGAGGACTTAGCTTGCAGAGGACAGGATTGGGCTGCTACAGAGGGCTTAGCTTGCAAAGAACAGAATCAGGCAGGCTGCTACAGAAAATCGGAAGTGTGTGTGTGTGTGTGTGTGTGTGTGTGTGTGTGTGTGTGTGTGTGTGTGTGTGTGTGTCTAAAATGGCCCAGTTGCTACATGGTGGTGGGTACAGAATAAGGCTTGAACCCTGTACCTGGGGCTCAACTGGCAAGAGCCTGAATTTCCTACCCACCACCATTGGTAAAACAAGTGCAGATTTTTGCCTCATATTTGTTCTATTCTGTTCTTCATAAAATATGTGGTTTCTGTGTTTTTGCTACTTAGCACAGCCAGTAGTGCAGTGGTAGCATTGTTGCCTGACAGCTACAGGATATCTGGTTTAATTCTTGGCTCGGGTGGAGTCTGCATGTCCTCCCTGTGTTTGTGTGGGTTTGCTCTGGTGCCCTCAATGGATACTTGTACCTATTTTTTGGACTGTATTCCCCCATTATTGCCTTTGTTCAGGTTTTTTGTGCCAAGGATGAGAGCTATGGTGATAACTGAATGCACTGAATATATTTGGGGGCTGTATTCCCCCATTATTGGCTTTGTTCAGGTGTTTTGTGCTAAGATGTTGACAGCTACAGTGAGAACTGAATTCACTAAATGGTAGCCATTTAAGTTTCAGTCTTCTTTCCTTTCATAAAACAGATGATATGGCATAGTGGTATATTGCTCTGATTGTTTTGCACAGGGTCCTGGATTTAATACTTGGCAGTGAAATGTATGGTGGCAACACAGCATTTTATTCTAACAACTTTCCAACATTATACAAGCAATGTTTAAAATGTGTCCCTGTTTTTTGGTCTTTTGCCCCCCTCCTAAATTTTGTATTTTTCTAGATTTCTTGTGCTGCAAAATTCAGAGATGCAGCTGAGTGTCAAGTAGATTTTACAAGAAGCTGAGAGCTGCAGGGGAACAAATGTTTAGTGTTTAGTGCTGCTTATGCTAAGCCTGCTTGTGTTGTTAATAGCACAATAGATAATATACTTGCTTTTGATGCAGAAGGCTGTGGGTTCTACTCCCACATTAAATAGATGCATTGTTGATACTATACTGTATTATAAAGGGGGTTGATGCTGCAGTCCTTTTTGGTGAAGATACCTAGTAAGTATGAACCGGTTATCAGTTTGCCATCCATTCCCTATTACAATATTACTAGCTTATCATTTTTTTAATGCAACATAGGCAATTTATTCCTCAAGGGCAACAGGCACTTTATTTTTAGATGAAACAATGAAATATAAAGTTGTTTGCTAGCAGCAACCTCTTCATTAGTTACATATTTCTTTAATGTGGAATTATTTAGATGACTTTTACTTCTTCAGAGATTGTGCATATTTACTGATACTGGTGGACTGTAGAAGTTTGAGTAGACTTTTATGATAGAAATGTTCTGAATTGGGCAATTTTGTCATTATTGGTGCATGTGTTTTGTTTCATTGTTTACTGGAAATATGTTCAAAACAAATTTCAAACACCCACTAACAACTGTACTATATTGTACAAGGAATATAATTTAATACAATCAGGAAGGTGTATCAAAGACCACGTGTATGTTTCGTGTCCAAGGGGCCTATGATTTGAAAACAGCCCAAAGTTAATCTTTATCTGCCACTGGCAAAATGCATTTTCTTTGAATGTGGGTTTTAATGTTGTTTCAATAAATGTGAGTTTCAAGGGCAGAGAAGTTTTAATGCTAAGTCTGTTTTCATTGTGATATTGCATTGCTTTATTTAGCAGATGTCTTAGTATTTGTGCTGTAAAATGCAAAATAAAACTTTCAAATGAAGTCTAAGCAGTATGCACATTGGTCTTTATGGTAAATGGGGTGAAATAGCCAAGTAATGGTTCATTGGAATGACTGCAGGGGGAAGGCTCCATTCGACCATGATTTTGTGAGGGGGAAAGGTGGCAAACTCAAAGACAGCCCCGGCTGAACTATACCTCTCAACTGTCTAGATTTTCATAGAATGAATAGATTTTGATTCTTATTTTTGGTTTGTTACTCATAAAATGTGTGGTTTTCTGGCAAATAATTTAGAAATTAAGTCACTAAATAATGGCAGACACTGAGTTTCAGACTTCATAACCTTCAGAAAAATGCATGTTAAAGCAAGACCTGTTATTCTATCAATTGTCTCAGTTTATACAACAATTTATAGTAATGTTTATATGTTGCCCCAGTATATTTGGCCTTGTCCAGATTTCCTGCATTAACAGGTTGAGAGGTACGTGCAAATAAATTTCTTTATAGAATTAGGCATATCCAAACCTCTCAACTGTCCTCGCTTTTGGCTCAAAATGTTGGTCTTCCCCTAATAATCCCGCCGCAAAATGGCAGTTTTGGAAGAAAACGTGGAGGCCTTACAATTAAGAAATAACTGTAATAATCAGAGTTATAGATTACTTTTATTTCAGAAATGCATGTAGATTCTTTTATTTTGTCAGCTGCCTTAGCAGTACTAATATTAAAAAAGTGTCCCTTCTTTGACAGGTTCCCAGCTGTATTGTGTGGCTAGTTTATATTTTTGCATCACATTTTTGGTCCATTTTTCATAAAATTGTGTTTTTTTGGCAAATTAGTAGCAAATCATTAAAGACTGAAGTTAGAAAATAATGACAGGCATTTGAGTTTCAGATTTTATAGCTTTCAGAAAATTCATACTAATGCAAGATCTATTATTCTATTATCTTTCTAAGTTTATAAGAGCAATATTTAAAAATTGTCCTAATTTTTGGGCCTTGGTCCCACTTCTATGTATGGCTCTGTCCATATTTCTTGTTCTGAGGTTGAGAGGTATGACAATGTGTCAGGGCCATCACAGTCAGCCAAAGACATTTCAAATTGTGACATACTTGTTGCATCTCACTCCCCCATGTAGTGACTCTGGATGTGTCCAAGCAAGACAAGGAGCAGTTATGCAGTGTAAATGTACAGAGTGTTCCCCCTTCCAAGGTAGACACAAGTGCTACTTTTATTCTGTCCTTGATTTTGCAGAATGTTCTGGTTTCTGTCATATTTTTATACTGCTGATTTATGCTTATTATTACTCAGAAAGTGCCTGTTGCTCTGTGTTTAAGTAGCAATGCTTTAATGACCATCAGTTAAGCTTGTCTGAGATTGTAAGATGCAAGTAAGCTTTAATAAGCATACTGTTAAAGAATTGCCAACATTGAAAGCCTTTCTGTTATTGCCATGCAGAGAATATTTACATAACTAGATAATGTATAAGCCTTGGGTATTGAAATGCATATGACAGTATTTGTAATAAAGGACAGGATTACATTATTTTAAGAAGCTCATTACGTTTGTTGGAGACTTGCAGTCATCTTTGCAGGCGAAATGCACCTGTAGACGAAATGGAATGCCAATCTATCATGTGTGGTCCATTACTTGTACAGTAATCTTTTAAGCAATGTATTTTGAGCTTGTTTCTTGTTTGCTTTTCATTTTTTACTTTGATCATGTTTTCCCCATGAAACAAGTAGATAGTTATCAGGCAGCAGGTCTTTTTTTGGATAAGAAACATTTTTACAAGTGTGGGTATCACAGAGATTGCTACTTTCAGCATGTTACTTGGTACTTTAATAAAGCTGGAGAAGTGGTTTGAGTTGAGTGCTGCTTGTTTTTCTTTTACTTGAATTTGACTGGCATTCCAGTAATGTACTTAAAAAGTAATTTATTTTTTCATGCCTCACAACCTTTTTGTTTCCATCTAGCTATTAATTAAGCTGTGATGCAGCCAATGCATTGAAATATTTTTTTTTCTTCTACACTTCATTTTGTCTTGATTGGACTCTCATAATGATGGTTTGGCACCCAGGGCAGCGTATTTAATTAAAGTTACAGTTTTTGTGGTTTAGAGCATAGCCCCTCCCCTTTCTAGTTGACCAGGCCCCCCCCCGGTTGACCCCACTCATTCACCTCTCTCCTGCAGCCCCCCTTTGATTTGAAGTCACCAGCCACCACTAGCTATATCCAAGCATTTTCAGGCAAATTGTACAATATAAACATTCCATGATGTCCACCATATCCTGGGCCTGCTTGCGGCTTCTTCCCAGTTGGCCAGGTCTCATATACCTTCCACAGAAAGTGTCCAGGTGGAATCCTCACTAGATATGGAGACCACGTCAACTGACTCAACTAACCTGGAAAACTGGTGGTGCTACTCCAACTTCCTTTAAATAGGCACGCTATGTCTGCTGTCTTTCTCATGTAAAGTGAGGTCAGCAACCTGTGATGGAACCTCATTTCTGTAAGTTGCGTACATGATTTCATCTGTTTAGTTACTGCCCATAGACAGTGACCATACTATAGAATGGGTGTAAGTTGACTCAGCTGTCAAGTCATTATCAGAGTCTAGGAAAAAGTTTGCAGTATGTCCACCACCTCAACTATTTATTGGTCAGTCTCCTGATCATCCTTGCTTTCATTTATGACCAAGATTCCAAGACAGTTAAACTCCTCCCTTGGGGATTGCTGCCACTCCCTTTTCACCTATAATAAGCAATCCACTCTTTTCCAGGAAAGAACCATGACTTACGATTTCCAGGTGCTGATTTTCAGAGAAATACTTCAGTAGATATAAAAACACCATAAGCAGTTTCTTCTGCAGAATCCATGCCTTTAAGCAACCGGTCTTGAAACAAAGAAGACATGGCAAAGCAAACTCATGAATTGGCATGCAACTGTTAGGTTCCTTTTTTAAGAAAGTGCTGTACTCATTTCAGTAACCTTCTCTACTTCAACTTCTACCATATCAGTAGGAATTACAAAGGATATTTCTGTGATACAGTTAATAAAGTAAGATTAACAACACAGTTTAGAGAAACACTGCTATATTTTAAACAATATTTCACTTCTCACAAAGGATTGTCTGTAAATTCTTGTGGTCATGTAGTGTGGTGGACCAAAGAAGGGACAGACTTTATACTTATATGCAGTGCACAAGAATGGCCCAATAACATCTGGTAGTAATGCCATTAGAAATCTAAAGGCAAGCTCAGTGGTGCTGTCCAGTATACCTCCATGAGGGGTGAAGCAGATAATGCTGACCAAATGTTAAAAAACTAACAATATATTCAATAAATTAGAAGGCCTAGGAAGTAGTACAAAAATGTTTTCCATCTTGTAGTTGAATTTGTTTTCAACCACATTGTGACATGCAACAAAATGAATGGCAGTGGTTCTTACTAAAAGTATGTGATAAAACATGACCGCATTACAAAGTTGCTCCTATGCAGCACTGCCAGCATGAAACAATGCATGGGTACAGCGCAAGCAATAGATTCCATTGTTCAGGCAGATATTTTCCCCAGCAAAAGTCCCTCCAACAACAGTTGGTTAAGTGGGGAAGAGGCAAGAAATCAGTCTGCGTTGCCAGTGACTCGAGTTCAGGAATGGCCCTAATTCACTGTTACACTCAGAAAAGGGGCTAGGATGAAGTAGCTGTCAGCCAGTTCTGCTACTCCAGGGACAGGGTTCAAGACTTTCCACTGCTTATATGGTCTGGGCTGGAGCCCATGGATCACAAAGGAAGCAGAATTCTATAAGAAGTAATAAGATATCTAATATGCAATATGCAGGTGTACTCATTTTGTTTGCCGACATCAGTACGTGTTGCTGAGTTTGTTAGAAATACTGATTGGCAACTATAAAATAATGGTCTCCAATGACCATGTGCCACTTTTTATACGAGTCATCACTCCCTGCCCTAAAAATTAGCAACTGTAAGAGTCTACTAGTGAAAAGGTGCATTTGGGATCACCCATAAGTAATATATGGGGGTACTTAGGGAGAATAAAGGGTGTGGCTGAGAAGCATGACATATATCTGGTGGGGGATGGCTGGGTGAAAAAAATCCCTACCACAGTGAAGAAAGCTAGAGACCATCCAGGGTCTGCCATGCTTGCTCTGCCAAGGTTTCAAACTTGAGTATTACCTGTGACTCAAAGCACAAGAGGGAAAAATGTGGTAGAACATCAAAATTATTACACATTATACAGATAGCACTTTAGCACTGTGTCTATGAAGATGCTTTCTTCTGTACTACACCTTGCAGGGCAGCAAGCTCACTACTACAGAAATCATTTCATGTCACCATCTTCTTCTAAGCAAAGTTAACTTTCATTCATTTGATTTGAGAAGAAATGGGAATATTTAAATTTTTTTTTTGCACAAAAACAGAAAATAGCACTAAATTACTCACTTTTTTGATATGTTGGGTCTAAAGTACTGTTTTGGCAATTGTATCCATTTTTTGTATTTCCTTTTAAAATTTCTGACATGTTACCTACAATAGTTTATGAACCATCTCTATGACATACAGAGATGAAGCCCTGTTAGAAGCTTGGGTGCTGGAATAGTTGGATGGAGGGCTAAGAAGTGAACAGCAGACATTAATTCACCCATTCCAGGGTGGATGGCATGTTTTGTCTTGTTGGCTAGTCACCACCAGATGAGAAGAGGCTTAAAAATCACCAAATATGGCCATGACTGGGGACAAAGGCTTAGCTCAAGCTGTGGGTAGTAAGGCCACTGCAGTTTGTCTGTTTAAGCAGTTGCATTCTAGGGATGGTATAGCAGGGCCTTCTTCAGTGGCTCTAGTGCTCACATCAGTTGTCATTGGCTGGGGATTAGGGCCATAGGCAGAAAACCATTTTGTCTCCCCAAATGACAGCTTCAGCGATTGGATCTTTCGTCATAGGAACTGCATGGACCAAAAAAGGTTTTTAGCCATTATCAAGCAAAACCTATTAAACTGTCTGTTTGCACTGCAGAACAAAAAAAAAAAAACAGTCGAACTCTATTCATAAAAACATGCTCATAGCACATTTTATCCAGAAATGTAAATATATTGTACAACATAGACAGTTGTCTTACTATAATATCAGAACTAAAACGATTATTTTCTTATTAATAAAGTTGATGTTTGATACCATTTGTAGTGAAATATTCATAGCTAACATGGGAAATGCTATCCAAAAATGCATGATACATTTAATTACTTGTTGTTTGTAATCTAGAAGATAATTTAAGTGCAGTTTGTAGATGTTTACCAAATTCAAATCAAAGACCAAGTTACTAAATACATATCTAAGGAAACAAACAAACAAACATCAAAATATCCAAACTCAGTAGGCAAAAACCACTAGCATTGAAAATTACAATACATAAGTAAATAAATAAACAAACAAATAACTAAAACAATGTTTTTTTAGAGATTCTACCCTGCATCCTGTATTTAACCACACAACAATGAAAAAAGGGTAAAGACCACTCACAGCCAAAATTGCTCATGCTCCCCAATTGCAGAACATGCTCCATAAAGCAATGAAATCAAACTGCTCCTGCAATCCAGATAACTGAAAAAAAGACTAAACATTCTGTATCTCTCACACCTACCGCCCCCCCCAAAAAAACAAACGATATATACTTCCATGGAACCTATATGTCAAATTCACAGTCTCAACAAAACTGAGGTAAAAACAGTGATAGCTGCTGTATCGGAAATGTGTTCTATGTGCTCAGATATAATGGGATTCATGGAAACTGACTGCAGTGAACATCATGTTTCCATGTTTACCTACAGATATATTATCACTAAATGTTAAATGCAACAACAAATATAGCCCTGTTTGTGGAGGTCTAAAAATAAACTCAAAACCAGCATAAGGGATTCTATACTCACAAAAATGACAAGCAATGAATTGGTTTAAAAATTAAAAAATTGTCAATATATGCAGTCCTTCGTTCATCTTCTAATACCTGCTTTATCTTTTCATGCTGACTCAGGAGCAGCAAGCAATACATTTAAGGCATGGTACCAATCCCAAATAGAATGCCAATCCCACATTCACACACACACACAAACATACACACACACACACACACACACCCCTATGGAGATTCTAAACTATC
The DNA here is from genome assembly GCF_019279795.1 of Protopterus annectens. Classification (NCBI taxonomy): domain Eukaryota; kingdom Metazoa; phylum Chordata; order Ceratodontiformes; family Protopteridae; genus Protopterus; species Protopterus annectens. The sequence continues at coordinate 1,328,576,311 of NC_056728.1, forward strand.
ACAAATTCAGCTACCAGCATTACATTAGAGCGCAAAAGGAAGACACAGACTCAGGCAAAATCTCAGGTGAACACAAGAAAGACAACCAAATCCACATGGAAGGCACCCCAATCAGGAACCAAACCACAGAACTAGATCCTGTGACACAGTACTGCTGTATATTGCACCACTGCACTGCCCTTGTCAAAATATTGATTAGCATTTCCACACAATACCAAGGGTGATCACTTTACAATAATTACTTTGACATGTTTTCCTGATGTATTACTTATTGTTGTACAAAAATAAATACCACAGCATATTTTTCAGTATAGATTTTGTACTGTAATTTGGGCAAATTATAAAAGTCATAGTTGGCAAAAAATGCTAAATAAAGAAGCAGCAAATAATTCTGCATTAGTAAAGTAAATCGGTACAAGTACTAAGACTTTGTGAATACCAAACACTGAAGGGCACAATCTTTTCTTTTGTTTGTATTTGTTTTTGAAAGAAGCTTCAGATATTTACTAGACACAATTGCCTTTTATACTATGTGGCAGTATTATAATAAGATTGTTCTCAAATTAGTGATTAAATTGAATATAACTTATCTCCTATTTCCCTTTTTTATGAGAAAATAATGTGTCTGTCATGAACATATGCGCCTCCAGATGTTGGAGTGGGCGGAAGAAGATGATGTGACAGGGTGACAGGCTTATGAAGTGCAGCTGTCTGAACCCCCAAGCAATACTTACTGACATGTTCAGAGCGTGCTTCTAAAGAGCCGAAACATGAGACTTGTCAGCTGACACTTTTTAATGGGGCTTCCCAGTTCTCTATGGATATTTAGCATAGCTCCAGTTTGCAGAGCTGTGAATCATAGTCCCAAAGGACTGCTATGATTGCTACTTGAGTATGTTTTTTAATCCATTATAGAACTGCAGTAAAAATGTATTTCTAACTCAATGCCTGAAATAATCTGGTACCACAGCAGCTGAAATATGAAACAGGACTGCACCACTTCTGCTATACAGCAATTATTTTTTCCATTTCAAAGAATTCCACAAGACAAATGCTAATTGTTATTTTATTTTATTGTGTTTATGTATTTATGTATTTATTTGTTTATTTATTCTAGCATATTTTGTCACTGTGGAATGAAAAACAATGGAACAGTTTTAAAAACAAAGCTAATCAAGGAGGATATAAAGATGCACACTGTATACAAATACACAGGTAACTGTGGTTATTCGCAACTCACTGTCACTGCATCTGACATCCAGCCCATAGAAAACCACCAGGCAAAAAGGCTGTTTGCTATAGGCTACCCACAAAGTAAATTAGGGTCTATATCACATTTTCAAACTAACTATTTAGTGAATACCTATTTGTCGAACTCCATTTGTCGAATGCTCTATCCATCAAATTATCTTTTCAGCGAATTATTTCAAAGGGGAAAAAACAGTGGGCCATCACTGGGAATTTGCATGGTCACCCCACTTTAGTGCAATCTCGGAGTTGGTATATTTAGTTGGGGGGTGAGGGGGTACACCCCCCACTTGAGTGGGTTTTAAATTTTGTTATTTTTTGTGATGATCAGTGGTTGGCCTACTGGTTATTTTCCCTGGGATAGAGCTTTCAACAAATAGAGTTAGAAAAATAGGTATTCGCTAAATAATTAGTTTGATGATGTGATAGTTGGTATATTTAGATGGGGGGTGAGGAGGTACAACCCCCACTTGAGTGGGTTTTAAATTTAGTTATTTTTGTGTGATGTTCAGTGGTTGGCCTACTGGTTATTTTCCCTAGGATAGAGCTTTCAACAAATAGAGTTAGAAAAATAGGTATTCGCTAAATAATTAGTTTGATGATGTGATATAGACCCATAAATTAACATTTTAAGCAATTATTCCCTGCAGCCTTATTACATTTAAATATGAGACAGGGATGTCTCAGTTTCCCTTTCCACATTTTTTAAAACCATAAAAACAGTACAGCCATCCAGCAATTCCATATTGGCAAATGCCAAAGACCACCCCAGTAATGTTCATAATGATCACAGCAGACAAGCAACAATCTATTTAAAAGAGAGATACAAAACTAGCCATATGTAAACAGTGCTTGTTTATGGGGCAGATGCACCTTTCCAAGGGACTTTCTAGTCACAGAACCTATCAAATAATGACCAACAGGAACTAGAAAATCTTCACTGTCCTCTTTTATTCTTCAAAATCAAACAGAAAATTTGTGCATTTCAGAGAAGGGCAGTACATAAGAGCCAAGTTGAAATACTAAATTTACATGCTGAGCAGTCACAGGATATTAGAAAATGTATTCTTTACTGGAATGATAAGTGGTTATTGCATACAATAAAATATATTGAAACATAGAAGATTATGGTCAGGTCTCTGATCATAACTGCTTTATTTTATGTTTGAGGCACGAATGCCACAAAATTCACCTTGAAAGAGAATGCCAAGAGGTGGCTATTGGCATCTATGTCAAGAACACATAATTAAAGGTTACAATTGGAGACTCAATTGTAACTCTTTGTAGTGCATGAAGCCTTATCTGATCCATGTACTCCTGGTTACAGAAAAAAATGAAGTGTTTCTCTAGCTTTGAAAGCTGGTAAAGCCCTTAGTGAGCACAAGCAGTACTTAATACTTAGCCCAGGACTCAATGTTGCTCAGGAAGTAATTAGTACTTAGCCAGAGACTCAATATTGCACAGGCAGTACTTAGCCCGAGACTCGAAATTGACAGTGCTTAGAAAGATCCTTAACAATTACCACTAAACTTGGCAGATTTTCACAGAATGTCCATATTTTTATCTCATATTTTTGGTCTGTTCCTCATAACATTTGTTTTTTTTTTTGTTTTGGCAAATTGCTGAGGATTTTGGTTACTAAATAATGGCATACATTTGAGTTTCAGACTTCATATCCTTCAGAAAATGCAAGCTAACACCAATGCTGTTATTCTAACAACTTTCTAAGTTTATAAAAGCAATACTTAAAATCTGTCCCTACTTTCAGGATTTTGTTCCTCCCATTATTTTAAGCTTTTTCCAGATTTCTTGTCCTAAGAGTTTGAGAGGTATGCAATTGTTAAGCACCTTTGTAGGTGCCGTTAATATTGGGTCTCATAAGTAACACTAGGCTACCTTTTTCCCAGTATTTGAGCTTAATCATGGCCTTCTATGCACTACAAAAAGATTACAAATTTTGTAAAAAGGAAAATAGAAGGAGTTGAATGACCAGTGCAATGAAGGAACTCCACTAATATTGCTCTGCAACCAATTTATTTGCTTCTGTTAAAATTCCATAAATCTTTTAAGCTTCTTTGTGGCAAGACTCAGTTTCAGTCTTTAATTCTTGTGGAGAAACAGAGAGAGAGAAAGAGAAAGAATCAACTTTCCATTCTAGGAGAAATTCACTTCTGAGACCATATAGGACAGTTTTATGCTTTTTTTGGAGACTGTGTTCTTCTGTGTCTCTTTCCCTACTAGGTGGTCTCATCTTTGAGTGGATTTATTATATTATTCATACTGTGTATGTATTACACAATGAAATTCTTAATCCCAGTCTTTCTATTTTTTTTTCACGCTGGAACAGCATATAATGTAACACGGGTTTATATTATAATCACGAAAGCTGTCTTTAGCGAATACATGTTCATCAACACATAAACATTGAAGAACAAGAACAGTGAAGTACTAAAAAAGCGAAATGGAGAATGCCAAATGCATTCCCGGAAGTAACAGCACCATACAGGTAAGGTAAACCTAACTGTACAAACCTTACCTAAAACACTTTTTCAAATGTGCCCCTACACCACCCCCCTACTTATATATACCAACTCAGAGACCGCACTACTGTGGGGAAAAGGATTCATTTCCTCATTCCCACAATCACCCTGCTGGCCAAGAAAATCTGTTAGGCATTCTTCGTTTCGCTCTTGGTACTTCGCTGTTCTCGTTCTTTGACGTATATGTGTCGATGAACATGTATTTGCGAAAGACAGATTTTGCAATTCTGATATAGACCCATGTAATGCATTTCAGCAAGTACAGCATCCTAAGCTCCTCAAAACAGCACAATCTCATCCAGCCCGTATCATATGTGACTTGAATGCACTCGTAAAAAATAGTTTTTCTTTAGACAAATTGACTGATTACTCTTTTTTAAACAATACAAAAAAATTCTCACAATTTACTGTTCATCATTCAGGAGCACCATTCAAGAGCATTCTACAGGCCACATAATAAACATACATGATACAATTATGATTTAGCCACACCCCCAACAGCAATGTTCGGTCTCAGCCTTCATACAGGTTTTGCACCAAGTGACTGGATAAAAACTATAGTCATTCCCCTACATAAGGGAGGACCTTCCACAGACCCAGGCAGTTACAGACCCATAAGCCTGACCAGCCTCATATGCAAACCCACTAAAAGACTTATCATGGAATTAGTCAATCAAGACTTACAGAACCTCCAAACACTGGAGCCATCTCAGTTTCAATTCATCAAGGGCAAATTAATCTTACTCAACCTCGTGAATTTCAGCAAAGCAATGGATGAAGGCACAACAGTACCCACCATATACCTCAACCTGGCCAAAACGTTTGACACAATTCCCCACTCAGGCATAATAGAAAAGCTAAATAAACTGGGAATAAACCTCCATGTCTCCTGTTGGATTGCCAACTGGCTCACAGATTGGATGCAGATAATCAAAACAGAGGAAGTTATTGCCACATAGAGACCACTCACCAGTGCAGTCACCCAGGGCTCTGTGCTGGGACCTCTCCTGTTTGGCATCGACTTTTCTGAAATCAATGCCACTACCAAAGGGATCTGGCTGACTTAAGTTTGCAGATGACTGCAAGCTAGGAGCAGTCATTGAAACCCCAAATGACTTAGCCATCCTGCTGGAAGATTTGTCTCAAATAAATACATAACTGATGTCAAACTCATGGTCTGAAACTAAAAGCCAAAAAATGCATTATTGTATCCTTTGGAAAGTCATCTACTCAGGGGCTCTGCCACATTGACAATACCCCCTTAAGAGTTGACCTAGTTGTTTGAGATTTAGGAACTTATGTAGACAGTGACCTAAACTTAAAAGTGTTAAATAAACAGATACCTCCAGTACATCACCAACATCAGTGAATTATTGTTCTTATAATATTTTGTAATACTTTTGAGTTTTTCTCCACACGCTTCCACTGAAAATGGTCTCCTACCCAGTCAGACATTCCCAGTAATCAAATTTCAATAAATATATACATAAACTTTTGACAAACATATATATATTGTTGTCAGAAAGTCATTTTATATTGCACAGCATATAAACAAAGGGACTGTGTCTAGAACTAGGGATGTCATTGTCCTCCTTTATTCACCCCTCATTAGGGCAGTCATTGAGTATAATGCCCCTTTGGCATGTATCTGTCCAGACATATGCAATGATTGGAATGCTCACAGAGATACCTTACTGAAAGGATACAAGGCCTAAACCACACATCCTACATACACCAACTCAAAGCCCTGTCACTATACTCTGTATCCTAGAGACTGCTAAGAGGTGTTAACACAAACACTGTTACTTTAGCAACTTTCTATGTTTTTAAGATTAATATTTAAAATCTATCCCTATTTTATGGCCTTTGTGCCTCATTTTGTCATGGAGGGCTATGTATATTTCACAGCAAATACCACTGCTGTGGAACAGACTCCCGATCCACATAAAACAAAATTCATCCCTTTCCATTTAAAGTGCATCTTAGATCTATGGAATGGAAACAGAAAGTTTACCCCAGGACCCCCCCCCCCGGTACTACTAATAGAAAGAGGCAGCTCCTAAATGTTTTATCCCATGGGTCCCCTCAAATTATCTATGGTACTATCCCAGGTAGTCTTATTAGGAGTAACATATAATTATCAACCATGAGACGGGTAAGACCAATCTTTAGCCAAATGGGATAGGTTATTTTGACCACAAAAAAGGAAACTGGCTAGGCTTAAAATGGCCTGCAAGGACAGCCAGCCTAGTACTTACCTTTGAACCTATGAACCTATAATTGAAATAACATATTTAGTAATATTTAGCATACCCTAATATTGTATAACTCACAGTGATTCTCCATAATACCTCTCAACTGTCCAGATTTTCACAAAATGTCTAGATTTTTGCCTCATATTTTAGTCTGCACCTCATAAAATTTGTGGTTTTCTTGCAAATCACTGGGATGATTTGAGGATTGAAGCCACCAAATAATGACATGCATTTGTGTTTCAGACTTCAAATCCATCAGAAAATGTATGTTAACACAAACCCTGTTACTTTAGAAACTTTCTAAGTTTATAAGATTAATATTTAAAATCTATCCTTATTTTATGGCTTTTGTGCCTCATTTTGTCAGGCTTTGTCCAGATTTATTGCACTAAGAGGTTGAGAGGTTTGTTCCCCATACAGTTACTGTAACCTTTATTACTTCTGTTTAACCCACTATTAGTCCTACATTAGTAATCATGGTATCAAAAATCATTCCCTACTGGAAACACCAAAAGTGTTGTTGGTCTACCCACCCAGAATTTATAAAATATGATGAAGAGCAAACAATGATCTTTGACAGCTCAAAAAAAAAAAAAAACAAGAGAGAGAGAGAAACAAGACCATGTACTAAATTAGAACTCTCATTTACCACACTTATAAGATGGATATCACAGAAGGGGGCATCTCCTATTATCTCAGTACTCGCTGCTTTAATTAGTATCATTTCACTAAGAAATATATCCTTCCTTGAAGTTCCATGCAGACTCCCTAGAATTCATTTCTACATGGACATATCATATTACTTCACCCTTTGACTAGTGTCTTCAAAGCATATGAACCATTTTTACTTCCATTAAATAAATATAGCAGCAATTAAAATGAACCAATCACACACATATGTTATAGCCAATTATACAATGACTGACTATTAATATTAAAAAACGAGCACATTGATTGGTCAGCCCAATCAGCATGCCCATTGTAAATCCAAACATATACCAATGGAAAAAGGTCCAGTTGCCCAGACTTTTTTCCATTGGTGTATACTATAACTTTTCATTTTTTTAACAAAAATTAATAAATACAACCAGAAATCCGGACTCTGGACATACCAGAGAGACAAGATGGAGAAATTACTAGGAAAATACTTTCCTTACCTCTGAGCTTACCTACCTAACCACTGATTATTCTTCACAGTCCTGCCTTCTTCCTTCTCCTTGGCTCTACCCGCTCCGTTCACCCTGCGGGCTCACTCCGCTCCCCTACCCTACCCCCATTTCCCACCCACCCCCAGTGCTCCTACAATTATTCTAGCCATAAGTCCCCCCCCGTCTTATCCAATCCACTCTCATCTCCTCACTATCCCCTCCCCTCCCATCCTCCAATACTCTCTCACCCCTCCACATCCCTAATCTTTAAAGCTCTAGATACACTTCCATACTCCTCCCTCCTACACTGTCACCAATAATCCTATTGCATCCTCAGTACCTAACCCCAAACTATTCCATTATACCTAAACCATACCATGTCTCTTCAAACTATTCTCATCCTTTCCCTTAGCCTACTACCCCTAATACCTCTATACCATGCTACCTCCTATTCCTCTTACAAACTACCCCCTTTTTTCCTATCCCCTCTTCACCCCACCATCACCCCAACACACATCATAACTCTGCCACATCTCATTTCCACACTATATCCTCCTCCCTAGTGCTTCCAAACCCACTTCTCTGGTTTAAACTAAAACTCCTATCCTCCTCAATGAAAAGTCATATTCCCAAAGCACTATTGTACCTCCCACCAAACTCTAGGAGAAAATCTAAACCCCTGCTCTTATTCCCATTTAACTGACTATGCCTAGCAGGAGACATACACCCCAACCCAGGATCTAGTACCAGCAGCAACCCATCTCCCCCATTATCACCTATACTACCAACCCTAAATACCTCAAGATCCTGACCATCAATACCCAGAGTCTAAGAAACAAATTAGCCCACTTCCATTCTTGGCTATCCCATACCCAACCTGACATAGCAGCTGTCTCTGAGACATGGCTAAAACCCAACATTTCAGACTCTGAAATACTATCCCCTGGATTTCAAGTACTTAGACAAGACTGCCTAAAAACGAAGGGTGGAGGAGTAGCCTTAATCTACTCTAGCCTACTCTCCATCACTCCCTACTAAAATCCTATTCCACAGTTCAACAAAGCTGAACTAGTCATAGGAAATCTCAAACTAAATAACCAGAAAAGCATTTGTGTTATAGCCCTCTATACCCCCCCCCCCCCAGAAACAACATTAACACACTTGAGGAAATTCTTCTATGGGCCTCATATAATATCATGCTTGAGACATACATCCTAGGAGATGTGAACATTGACTGGAACAAAATTGCTGCCAATAACCCCACCATTTCAATCAATCTATGTAATTTCACTAAACTCACAAATGCTATAAGCAGACCTAATAAAAATAACCCCCCAGGCTCCATACTGGACTGGATCCTTGTCTCCCACCCAAACAAAATCTCCCACATTGGCACCTTACCAGACTATCAGTGATCAATTGCCAGCCTTCATCCATAGAGCAAACCCCTCCTCTCCTCATCTATACCAATATAGCCATACTTGGAATCTCAACAACTTTAACCCTACAACTTTTTCCAGTTCACTCAAACTGATAAATTGGGACACTCTAAAAACTCTACTTCTGGATAATGCTGTCAAATTCTTCAACTCAACCTTCTTAGACACTCCTAACTCCCAAGCCCCTCCAAGAATAAAATGTATAAAAACCAATTCCGCCCCCTTGGCTTAGGAAAGATACCAAAACACTCATGCAACAAAGGGACAAGACCTGGAAACTCTACCATCGTAATAGGCACCCTGACATCCTTCTTAAATATAAACAACTCTGCAACTTGGCCAAAAAATGTATCATACAATACAACAAGCATACTGTATCAAACTCCAGTCTAACCACTCTTCTAACCCCAAACAATTCTGGAAATCCATCAACTCACTTCTCAACCCAGTCACCAAAAACAACCCTTGCCCGGACACTAGTACATCTGACCCAGAAATAGCTACTATGTTAAACTCCTTCTTTACTAACTATATAGCAGAACTCATTAAAACATTCCCAAACAACACCTCCCCCAAATCAAACCCTCTGCCCAACCTTCCTCCCCAAACTCACATCCCATATTCCACCACAAACCCATCCCCACCTCATATATAAAACACTTCTCTCTAAGCTTAAGCCTTGCTCCAATGCCCCTGACAATATCCCCTCACTATTTTTAAGAATTGCAGCAGACAGCATCGCCATCCCCATTAGCATACTCATCAACAGATCCATACAAGAATCATATGTCCCCAAACTGTGGCGTGCAGCCTTTATCCTACCCCTCCATAAAGGAGGCAAAAATAATAACATCTCCAACTTCAGACCCATAGCGATTCTCTCCCCTATTTCAAAAATTCTTGAGAAATACATCCACCTCCAGCTCATGTCATTCATTACACATAACCAACTCCTCACCCCAATACAACATGGGTTCCATCCTGGCCATAGCACAATAACAGCTCTTCTCTCTTTTCTAGACACCGTAAACCATGCCCGTGACTCCAGAGAACTTGTATCCACAGTCCTCCTTGACCTCTTCAATGCTTTTGACACAGTCTCCCATACCCACCTTCTTCACCACCTTTCCAGTCTTAACCTCTCACAAAACACCATTATCTGGTTCAGCAGCTAAATCTCTGACAGATCTCAGGCAGCAAAATGGAAGACTGGCACCTCAGCCTTCCTTCCCACCCCAACCGGGGTACCCCAGGGATACATTCTTGGCCCTATGCTCTTCAATATCTTCATTAATAATTTCCATGCAGCCATTCCTAACACTAAGGTAGTACAATATGCAGATGACTCAACTTTAGTTTGCTCTGCATCAAACCTGCCTGAGCTCCAAACAAAAACTCAAACTGCCTTCTCAACTACTGAGAACTGGATGCTCCAAAATCACCTCTCTTTGAATGCCAACAAATCAAAGATACTTCTATTCTCTCCCTCAAAATCTATCTGCTTAGACAAAACCTCTTTCAAGATTACAAGCCTTGCCAACTCCGCTATAGAAGTTGTTCCTTTTGCTAAACTTCTTGGAGTTACTATTGATGAACACCTAAAATGCGATGCCCATATTCAGCTAAATATAAAGAAAACCAATCAGAAACTTGGCATGCTGTACAGAAACTCCCACTTCCTCTCCCCCTCAACAAGACAGACCCTCGCCACTACCTTCTTACTACCTTCACTGATGTATGATGCTCCCCTACTAACCAACCTATCTTCCTCCATCTCTTCTAAACTAGAATCCTGTTACAATAAAATCTCAAAGTTCGCCACCACTTTCAAATACTCCACTCACCACTGTAAACCTCTCCACCAGCTGCAATGGCTAGAACTCCCAAACTACCTTGACTACCTCCAACTCATCACCACCACTCACAAGCTTATTTTCAAACCAACTATATGCCCAGCACTAACAAACATCTTAACATTATACACCCCAAACAGAACTCTAAGATCTACCCACCAAAATCTAATCTCTGTTTACAAACTAAACCGTCCTACTGGTCAGCTTCTCTTATCCTTTTCTGTTGCCAAAAATGGAATTCTCTCCCACCATCTCTAAGACTTTCTGAGAACTCTGAACACTTCAAAACCCAGCTGCATTCTTACCTCTCCCAAAAATGGAAATTCAATTACATTCCACCTACCTAACCTGCTTAATACATAAATACTTTATAACACACAAAATTTGTTCTTCCTTACACACTATTGATTAACCCCATGTACTGCCTTCATGCTAATGCTACCACTATACCACTTTCGGAGGATTTAAACCTCTGTATTAATTTAACTCATGCTAATATTCATGCAAAAAGAACTCACCCATGCTAATGTTACTTCTATATCATTCTCAGATGATTTAAACCTCTGTATTAATTTAACCTTGTACTACTGTTCTCAACCACTAAACATGTAAATATGCTTTACATCCTTCTCCAAGCTGCTGTTTAACTTTTGTTTAGGTTTTGCTATTTTGTATGTAAAATTTGCTTAGTTTGTTTCTGTTTCCACTATGTATTGTACTTCATATTATGGAGCTTGTACTATGTATTATTGGAGCTTTTCTCCCCGGGCCACCACTTTAAACGGGCTCTTTGAGCCCTATGGACCTCCCCAGTCATCAAACTGGAAATAAATAAAATAAATAAATTAAAATCAGGTACATTTTTTAAAACTAATGAGACGTACCTGATTTTCCTTGTATTTCCTCCATTCTGTCTCTCTTTTACCCCTAAACTGTCCAAAACATATTTTTTTCATTTAAAAATAAAAGAAAAGAAAAAAGGAGCAACGGAGACCTTCTCTTCTCCATTGCTTCCTTTCCAAAGCATTAATGTACTGGGTATCCATGGGAACGCAAGTCCAAAATGCATGTGCAGTACATCAAAAAAGGCAACAGGATATGTACCAGAAGTGGAAGGTCACCACGGCACCATTATACAAAGACATTATTTAAGAAAAGTAAGTATTTTTTTTTATAAATAATGTCAATTTATAATAGCAATAACCGACTCCACGGTGTGGTAAATTAAGATTTACCAACGGGTTGGCTTTATTTAATCACTCGGGCTTCATCCTTGTGATTAAACCACACTAACTGTGGGCAAATCTTAATATACCACACTAACGTCGGTTATTGCTTAATTAACATCAGTTATTGCTTAAATATCTTATTCACTTTTTATCCTGAAAACAAAAGTCTTTATTTTATACCAATATTAATTGCCTGTTAATACTAGGCATCTTATTATAGATGTTTCTAATTAATCCAACTTCATTCCTACTTTTCAAAAATACTACTATGATGTTTTTTTCTTTCTTCTAAAAAAATATTTGCTACACATTCCCCTACAAAGGAAGGTGAACATTATTTCGGGGTGACACATAGAAACGTACAATGGAACATTATTACTAACCTGAGAAACATATAATGGAACATTATTACTAACCTGTTTTCCACATAATTTATTTTTAATTTGAGATCCACTAGTACTTGTCAATGTTACATCCAGAAAATTAATAATCTGATATTAGACCACTGGGGTAAATTTCAAGCTAAACCTATTCTGATGGAGGTCAGTCAGGAACTGATCAGTAATACTTTCATCCACTTACTTATAAAAATCATGTAACAAAAATATTAAAAATGTTATTTTGTAAAAAGAATGGCAGTAATGACAACTAAAAACCATATCATCCATTCATAATCATTATTAAAAATAAGTTACTTGGGTGGCAAAAGCCAGGGTACCTTTTTGGCTGGGCTTGTACGGCCCAGTGCCGATAGCCTAGTAACTGCCTATGAACCTAAGAACCTATGAACCTATTATATAAATGTGCATTTCACAAAAGCTAGAAGCATTAAAATAACAAAAAATAATGAGCTTAAGACCATAGTCTACTTGAATCAATGCAAAATTATTATGATAAATGAATCATGAGATTTTAAAGGGGTAGTCTTGCCAACCAAGTCAGTGATTCCTCTATTTCTAGAGGCAGACATGGTGATTTTCTGCATAAGTCTGTTGTAGGTAGCCCAATCTCTTAAAATACGATGACAGGAATGATGATAATAGATATTTTGATGCATACAACTTTCCTACTATAAGACTTGTGGTGAGGCACTGTAGCCTCCAATGAGCACAGAAGAAAATCTTTGTCTTCATTACAGTTTAGTTACAGTTCTTAGTGACAGCTATTATACTGGCACATTTTCATTTTCTGCATATAGACTGGGTCTGCTACTCCTGTGATTTTATTTTATTTTGACATTTGTTAACTGGGATAAGTCCGACTGGGCAGATGCCCTTTTTTCAGGGGAGGCCAGGGAGAAAAGCTCCTAATTAGTAAGTAATTACGAGAATGAAAACAATCAAAGTTGATTTATTACAAATGAGAGTTGGGCGAAAATACAAATAATGGCAAGGCATAAATAAAGTATACAGAAGCAAAAGTCATATAAGCAAAATACTTATACAGACAGATATACTACTTGAGTTAGAAGATATGATAAAGGAGTAAAGGAGGATTTATACTACAAGGCTGAGTTTTGGAACTTTATTACCATTAATAACTGTACCCAGTCAATTTCCTTTCAGAAAAAGGTGACAATATTTTGGATTTACCCCTGCAAAAACTCCAAGTCTGATAACAGACGTGAAAACCTTACAGCCATTAGAGAATGTTGGATACAAGGTTGTTACATTTACTGTTCTCAGTGATAGTCTAGCCTCTGAAATGTAAGTATTTGATTATAAAAATGTTGACCTCCAAGATCTGAGATACAACACTGACTGTAGTGAATGATCAGACCTGTGAAACAAAACAGACGTCAGACCTTTGTAAGCTGATACTAAGCTGATACTAAGTATAAAATATACTGGCAAAATATCTATGCTTAGCCCTAGATGGTAGAAGGAAGTTCATTCTGAAGCAACTGGTAAAGGTCAAGAGCCACAGGCAATGTGCAAATAGAAAATACAGTGAAACTGTGAAACTATCAACAAAAGTGGGTTAAAATCTGCAGAAGGAATCTGAAAAGGAGAACTGTACATGAAAAATATACGAGGAACACAAAGCAAACAGGACTGACAATAAGAAAAAGCTTTAGGCACTGGGAATTAAGATCGGGTGGCACAATGCCAGGGTAATCCTATTGGGTTAGGTTTGTAAAGGCTCCTGGGCCGTTAGCCTAGTACTATGAACCTATGAACTATAGCCAAGAGAATCTAAAACAGAACGTGTACATTTTGCATAAAATCCCCTCCATCTTTAGAAAAGACATTTCATGCCTAACAGGACTTCATTATACATAATCTATATAAAGTGCCTGTCAGTTTTAAACTCAGGTAATTCCATTAAACTGAAGTGCCAAGAAAGGGAACTGCCCTCTCTATGTCAAAATGGTGGTTGGTTACAGCTGAATTTGTTAGCCTTTATTTAAAAAGTGCATATTTTTTTCTGGAGAATGTCCCAAAGTTCTGCATCTCCCAAAACAGGATTAAAATCCCGTCTAGGATGAGTTAAATAAGCAACTAAATCATCTGCATATAATTACATCTGATAATCTTATATTTTACAGCCTTATGGGATCAGCTTTCAATCATATTACCAAAAGCTATAAATATAATGCAAAAAAAATGAGGAGAGAAGGTATCCTTGTGTTGTCCCTCTAGCAATACCAGTTTCACAAGAAAGTCTATCACCCATTTTAATTCTTTCTGTCATTTCTTTGTAGATACATTGAAGCAGCTCAGCACTGTTAATGGAGACTCATCTACATAATAATACCTTGAAGAGATAATACCAACCAACATGGCAAAATGTTTTCTCAGCTTCTAAACCTGCTATCAGAGTAAAATGACATATTTTAGATGCAGTCTTAGTAATAAAGGAATTATTAATAAAATTAGCAAAGATAGTGCACTGGAGGAAAAAACTCACAGAGACACTAATTTAGTAATTGTTCAAGCCTTAAATTCAAATATTTTTGATTAAAAGAATTATTCTGTTTTCAACCTTTGCTTATCTAGGTCTACTTTATTGCCTAATACCTTTCTTGATTACTTGAAGTTGACACCCTACCTGTGGAAGTCATTGCATCACCATTCCCCGCAGCTCCAACAATTTGCATTGTTGTTGCTTCAACATGTGCTCTATTGCTCTCTATGCGATATTCATATAATATAATAACATATGGGATATTCTTTTTGAATGTGATCCACAGTTCTGGAAAACATACCTGTCCTGTAATGACAACTTCTGTCAATTATTAAAAAAACATGTTAAGTTTCACTGGAAACATCCCTCCTTGCAAAAAATAAATTATGTCTCTATAATGTTTTAAGGAATTCTGAACACAGCTGAAATGTGAACTGTTAGCACGGGGGGGCATTATCTGACAATATTCTTGAATGTATCTCAAGACCATTTTTCAGATAGGCATATCCCTTAGCACTTACTAATTTATTGATAAGTGAGACATAATGAAAGGGGTGAGCAAAACACTTGAAACACGTCTCTCACAGCTGTGAAACCCATGTATATCTATTATTCTCAGAGTAGATAAATATTACGTAGTACATTATCCAGTCAGTAAAATGTTATATATACAGGATCGTGGAAGCTGCTATACAATTTCCCAGCAGGGTGCAGTGTATAAGAGAGATACTTTATCATACATGCAAGCACTCATTTGGAATCCCCAGTTTGCTCTACAGCATGCCTTTAGAATATAGGAAGAAACAAAAGTACACAGATAAAATCCACATGAACACAAGGAAGGCATATAGACTCCACATAGAAGGAACACTGTAAACTGTGTACTATAAAGGGCATTAGTAGCCACTTCCAAGTAGGGAGTAAAACAATTTTGAAAAGGTCACGAATAGAGTTGGATATATATAACTTGAAAATCTGTGTAACTGGGTGAGATTTGGAGGAACTCATTACTGTAACATCCCCAGCACAACATTCTCTCCCCTAGATAAATGTACAGTTTAATCCACTGAACATTTTATACCTCATTTATAACAGTTTGGTCCATCTAGAAATAAATTAACCAGGGCTGTTAATTTAATAGTCAAGAAAATATGTGCACTTCGATAATCTTCAGAACAAGTATGCTCAGTGGTTAAGATCAGTATGTAATGTATGAACAGAAAAAAAGAGCTATATACCATGAAATCAGAATAATACATTAAACATTAAAGAGATACAAAACTTTCCTATCTTATTTTTTTAGTTTTCCCTAACTCAAAAACACAAAGATAAAAAATTACATTCAGTGTATACAGGACAGTATTGTTCCTTTGGCCATTCTACTAGCAGTGTGGTAAAATTATTTCCATATAAAGAAAATTCCTACTTCCCAAACTATATTGGTATCCTAAGTTACTGAACTAAAACTCAATTTGCAGCTTTACTTATACAATTCACAGAAATTATACAAAGCTGGCCCATAATAGAAGCAATAATAGTTTTCACAGGTTCCAGGCAAACCTCCCTCAGTCTAGCTTTTGAAATCAGCATCTCATTAACACAACAAGCCACAGCGCTACAGCGGTAGCATTGTTGCCTCATAGCAAGAGGTTCTTCTGTTCGATTCTCAGCTGGAGTGCCTTCTGAGTGGAGTCTGCATGTCTTCCCCTGCGGTTGAGTGGCCTCTGAAAGACATGTATGAATGGGCGAGCCTTTGCTGAAGGTTGAGCATCGGGCTGGCAACTTGGCACCATAAAAAAAAATCTACTGCCAATCATTAGCAGGCCAGAGTTCTGCTGTGGTGACCCCTAACCGAGAAAAGACCAACGACATTAACAGAACAAGCCATGTGAAAAATTAGTTCTGATGCCTGATTTTGGGCTTAACAGAGTGAAATCTTTATTGATGCTCTGATTACATTTTGCACCATAGCTGCCATAATGTAAGTAAAAAGCTATTAACAGTCTGGAAGTTTATAAGAAAATGATAAAATTGTAATTACAGGAGTGATTGAACCAGGAATCCGTAAAAGCAGGAAGCTATATTTTTGAACAATTTATTTTGCTGATCTTGTTGAGTGACATCGGTTCACAATTTTCAGCTGTCCCTTATTTTTCAGAACATCCCTCATTACTGCACTGTTTCATATTTTCCCTGTTCTTCATAAAATATTTGATTTTCAGATAAATTACTAAGGATTGCAATTAATCAATAATCCAGATGTTAGTGATTTATGCTTCTTATTCTTCAAAAAATGCTGATCAAAATGTGTTGTATTAACTTTCTAAGTGAAATAGCATACAACTTGTCCCTGATTTTTTAGCACGTGCAACCCACCCCCTAATATTTTTGACTTTGTCCAGAATTCTTGACCAAAAAAGTTTTGAGGTATTGGTTGACTAATGCAAGTTTCAGTTGTGCCAACAAAAGTAAGACTCTTCTGTGAAATCCTGCTATCAAAGAATCACAAACTAACTAGTTTATCCTATTCTGTAGGCAGCTGACAGCCACTGCCACATGTGTTTTTGTAATCATCCTCTTTTCAAATGATGCAAATGGTTCAGGTGATCTCTCACTCTGTTTCGTATAGTAGTCCTCTCCTGCAGCTTCGGTGATCTTTGTTGAGTTTCCATGGTATGAGGAAAATTAGCAGATAACTCTTTAAGTTTCTGACTTCTAGAGAAAGGCAAGTTATTACACCTACTGATGGTGGAACTTTGAGCTATGATCTAAAGCAGCCTACATTTCCATCTCTTCCTGCCTATAAATTCTGATAGCAGGTTGAAAAGCTCCTCATCTTATATGGCATCAGCCCTCATTAGGCAATCATTGAATATAATGCCCCCTTTGGCATGCATCTGTCCAGACACATGTAGCAACTTGGAACGTCCAGAAAAATACCTTACTAAAAGGATACAAAGCCTAAACAACATGTCCTACATAGAGCAACTCAAAGCCATGTCACAAAACTTGGTATTCCACAGATTGCTAAGACGTGACCTGTGTCTGGCATACAAGGCACTCTCTGACCCAATACTGATGGACTTATTACACATCAGCAAGTCAAATGGTACCAGAAATACTTGGTCTATGGATGTAACCTCTTCTGCAACATCAAGGAGGAAAGACAGCTATTATGTCAAAGTGGATATAGCTGTCCTGGAACAGACTATCCATCCACATAAAACAAATCTCAGCCCTGTCCATATTCAAACACAACCTGTGTCTATTGGATCTTGAACTTGGAGCTGTGGAGAGCTACCACCTAATTACTGAAGTATGACACTGAAGCTACATGGGCTGTGATGTTGCACATAGCACAACACATGCTCTATGCAGTCACTGTGTTACTGAACCAGAATACAGAAATTAAAGGAGCTACATTTCTGCAGCAGTGTAGTGCACATACAAAGGATGCATAGTAAGCACACTGACTGCCACCCCCCAAGACCACTAGTGGCATAATTCTCCTAATAATGTGAGTTGTACCACAATGGATAACCAACCTTAAGTATACTTACAGGTTCATATGTTCTTAGGTTCTTAATAAGCTTACAGTCAAGGAGACCATTGAAAACTTTCATCACATCATGCAGTACTTGAAAGGGACTAACAATGTCCCCCCATTAATGAACAATTCTCAAGTCTTATTGACGAAAGTGACTATTAAACATTAATTATGCTAAATAAGTGTTTCAGGGGTGTTCTTATAGTGCATTCAGTGTTTTTGGTTTATTGGTTCTTTAGTATACTGGTTCCTCAGGAATTCTTCATTTTTTGAGTTATCCAGCTCAACTAAACAATTACATAATTTACCTTTCTGATAACTCAAAGTACAGGGCAATTTCATTCAATACTCACTCAAAATCTTGTCTAAAGCAACAGTAGTAAGACAATTGTCTTCTGGTCTCACTAATGTCTGTTGAAATCTCACTTAAGCTTATCAGCAATCTTCTTGGGAATAAGATGCTTTGTCATGGCACTGATTGGGTCCCACTTACTGAATGCATCATTTGTCAAGTTCTGCTGGTGAATGCAATTCTGGATCATTGACCAGTACTGTTTGATGCTACACTGACCAAACTGGAGATTGTGCAGACACAATTAAAAGTAAATACACCCTTTTAGCCAGTAAAAATGTTTCTTTTTTTATATTTATGTAATCTCAGAGACAGTATATATAAGTTGCAGTGGGTGGATGTGAACCCCCCCCCCCATATCTTCCTCCCTCCCTCATGGATGAGTGAGCTGACATCAGCTGCTCATGCCCAGCCCTCTCCATCCAGCTCCTACAGACAACCACACAGCTATTCAAACCAAGATCACCTACACTATGGGCAGGGCTTTATCCCTCAACACCATGCCGCTAACCAGGGTTGTGCTACAAACTTTGAGAAAGTATTAGCCAGTTTTGCTATAGGTTAAGATCACTGGAAGTTTACTTTTTCTTTTCCAAGGTATCCATGAAAATATTCAGAAAAAACATTAATAACAAAAAATAAAAGGCACATTCATTATGCTGGTTCATTTCCTATAAAAATGTTTCTGGTTATTGTGGATGCTTTCTTTTTCTGGATGGATATGTAACCTATGACTGCATGAATTTTGGTTGCAGGGTTTTAAAACTTAAAAGAATCAGCCTGTTCATGTGTGGTGCTGTGTGTGCCTTTCAGTTTTTGCCACAGTTCACTGAAACTGAGTTATTCTAAGAAGGTTGCTACAATGCTAAACACGATTAAATTATTAATAGCAGGGATGCAGGGGCAAAACCTTCTGAAATGGGAGGTGTAAAGGGCTCCATTCTCGCACAATAAATTATTCCAGTGAAAGCTGCATTATACATTTGCGTTCTTAGGAAACAGAATATGCAAAACTGACATTTACAGAGATGTATGATGCTGAGAATTTAAGAGCAGGTTTCAGTATTCATCCAAAACTGGAAGTAATGAGAGTAAATAATTCAGCATCCTTTATAAATTAGAAATTTTCTGAATATCTAAGAAAATGTTGAATTACATTACTTCTGCTCTCTTTGTTACTTCTCTGAATGAGTTAACAGTATAACTATTACAGGCTTTCATTGAAACAGAAGTAGCTTAAGTTTTGTCAGTTTTTACATTTCTTTCCAAAGAATTGCTGGTCACATGCCAATTAACTACTGGGCAGGAAGATGAAATCTGATCTGGATTTGTTTGTCCTCAGAAAGAAATTTTCTACAAAATAGGTTGTGCAACAGAAGCACCATGTGAGAGCTGTCTGTCAAGGATTAAAATGGATACCTGGAAGAATAATGAATGTGATTATCACAGTGTATTGCACTGGTGAAATCAGTAATAGCAGAATTGTCAAAAGGCAAAGGAGGTAATAAGAGGTTACTTGTGATGAAGAGTAGTAGAACTGTGAGCTATGTGAATCCATGACTACAGACAAGGACGTCTCTGGGTATTATTACTGAGTCAAAACAGGATGTTTGTGTTGGTGATCTGCAGGGCAAAGCATTCCAAACAAGACTGTCACAGAAACAAAGGTTAGGCCAAATGACCACCAGGTCTTGTTTACCAGGCTTTAATAAGGACATGCATGAGGCACAGAAAACTACCTGCATGTCTTAAAAACAGTCATGTTTACAGCATTTCTAACAAAATCTAGATATTTTAAGCATGCTATAGTGTTCTGTTCTTAAGGGGGAAGAATGCAGTAATGTGTAATACAAGAACAAAGTGTGAATCATTTAAGCCAAGCTTCTTTACTTTCCCTGTCTAGTTGTTTCAGGATATGCATTAACAAGTGACATTAGTCAGACTAATTCGGTGATTGGAAGCTGACAGACAAAAGCCAAGACATTCTCATAAGAGCAAGCTGCTGCCATACCTCTCAAATGTCCAGATTTTCACAGATTGTCCAGATTTTTGCCTCATAGTTTTGGCCTTTCCTTATAAAATGTGTGTTTTTTGGCAAATCACTGAGGATTAAAGTCAATTAATTATGATGCACATTTGAGTTTTTGATTTTATATCCCTCAGAAATTGTGTGCTAACATAAAACCTGTTATTTTAGCAACATTATACATTTAAAAAGAGCAATATTTTAAATCTCTCCCTATTTTTGGGCCTTTGTCCCCCACCCCCACCCCCGTTAATTCAGGCTTTGTCTAGGTTCCTTGTGCTAAGAGGTTGGGAGGTATTTATGCTGCTATGAACTGAGAAAAGGACATTAACATTTAGTCTCTTTAGTATCATTTCTAATTTCTGGAACAGTTTCAAGATGGAATTATCCTGCACGGCTCACTCCTTTAATCTCTATATTGCCTTATACTTGGATGCATTTGCAGTATTGCAGTGTATGTGCCAAGTCGACAGCTGCAGCATTCTGTCACAGACATCATTTCCTGTGAATTTGTTTTTTACCTTGCAGTCCCATTGCCATCTGAGGTTTACCTCATTTGCTTAACTGCCTCAGCATCCTTTATGTCAAGCATTTTTGAAATATCACTCTTAACTTTGTCATAATCAGAGTCTTCATTTTATTTAAAAGAAATGCTTGCAAAGGTTGACAAATTGCCCAGTGGTATATGATGAATAATATGTAGAACCCAGTTATGTTTATATTTGCACACATGATCTCTAAAATAATTTAAGTTTTTGTCAGAATCATTTGTAGTAAAACCTGTTTTTATTAATTAAATTTAAGAAGATGGATAAAATGAAAGAAACAAGGAACCACTTCATAGCTACGCGAAGTTTCAGTGTTGCTGTGACGATTGGGGAGAGATGGGTGAAGGCTGCCAGCCTAGTCAAATGGAATCTGATACATAATTCTATCAACTGTATAAATAAATGTAAAATACAGGCTTGTGTTTTTAAATGTAAGAAAACACTTCTTCCATACAGATAAGGATGAAGTTTTTGTAGTGCCCATACTATGGCTAGACATTCCTTTTCTACCGCTGGATAGCATTCCTCCCTGGGTTGGAGCCTACGACTGAGATAAACCACTGGGTGCTCTTCTCCCTCTGAAGAAATCTGGCTTAGTACAGCCCCCACCCCATAGTTTGAAGCATCCACCTGCACAACAAATTATTTGCTGTAGTCTGGACTGGCTAACACAGGGGGTCCTCCCAAAGCTTCCTTAAGCTTCTGAAATGCCTGCTCACATGCTGGGGTCCAGACTACCCTATCTGGCCTGTTCTTCCTTGTCAGGTCTGTGAGGGGAACAGCTATGGTACTATAATTGGGAACAAACTTTCTGTAGTACCCTGCTGTCCCCAAGAATGCCCTCACATGCTTTTTGGTAACAGGTGCAGGCCATATCTGAATGGCTTCCACTTTGGCAGGTTCTGGCCTCATCTTACCACTCCCCATTCTATGTCCTAGGTAGGATACCTCTGCCATACCCACCTGACATTTGCTCAGCTTAATGGTCAACCCTGCCCTCTGTAGTCTGCCCAGCAACTCCCTGACATGCTGAAGGTGCTCTTGCCAGGACTGGCAGTAGATAGCAATATCATCCATTTAAGCAAGGGCAAACTCTCCGCTCCTTCTAAGATACGATCTACCAGCCTCTGGAAAGTCGCTGAGGCATTCTTCAACCCAAAGGGCATCTTTGTACACTCATACA
Source organism: Protopterus annectens (assembly GCF_019279795.1). NCBI lineage: Eukaryota > Metazoa > Chordata > Ceratodontiformes > Protopteridae > Protopterus > Protopterus annectens. Next base: position 1,328,598,586 of record NC_056728.1, read on the forward strand.
AGCCAAAAGAAGTCACAAAGGCTGACTTCTCTCTAACACTGGGAGTCAAGGACACCTGCCAGTAACCCTTGGTAAGATCAATGGTTGTAAGATACTTAGCCCCACCCAACTGCTCTAGGGCCTCATCTGTCCTAGGCATGGGGTAAGCATCTGCCTCTGTATGACTATTTCATTTCCTGTAATCCACACAGAACCTAGTGCTGCCATCCTTATTTGGCACCAGTACCACTGGGGAAGCCCAGGAACTGTTGGACTCTTGAATCACCCCTAGTTCCAACATCTCCTTTACCTCCTCCCTCAGAGTCTGTTTGACTCTCTCAGGCACCCTATAAGGGGCCTGCCTGATAGGCCTTTGGGGTCCTGTATCCACCTGGTGCTGCACCAGGTGGGTGCTCCCTGGTTTCACAGTGAACATGCCCTCAAACTCCTGCAACACTGCTCAGATTTCTCGAACCTGGGTAGGAGATAGCTGCTGGGACATTGCTACCCCTTCCACCGAGGTCTCAGTCCGAGTCTCACTGAGGAGATCAGTCACAAGATCTCTCTCAGACTCCTCCTGCAATCCACTGCAAATGCTCAGCACAAGGGCCTCTCTATCATGGTAAGGTTTCATCATGTTAAGATGGTACAATTTGTGTCCCTGCCGTCTGCTTAGCGCATCCATAATGTAGTTAATATCACTTACCTTTCTTACCACCTTGTAGGGTCCCTCCCAAGCTGCTTGCAACTTGTTGTGTCTGACAGGAATGAAAACTATCACCTGCTGCCCTACAGCATACTCTCTAGCTCGAGCATTCCTGTCATACCGCACCTTTTTCTGTTGTTGGGCTTCTGCCAGGTTCTCCTGGGCCAAGCCCATGAGATCCCTGAGCCTTGTCCTGAGGTTTAGGATGTATGCCACAACTGACTCCTTGTGAGACTCACACTCACCTTCCCACTCATCTCGAATTAAATCTAGAGGTCCCCTCACCCTATGGCCATACAGCAACTCAAAGGGAGAAAAACCTGTGGATTCCTGGGGAACCTCTCTGTAAGCAAACAACAGATGGGGCAAATATTTGTCCCATTCCCTCAGTCCCTTAGCCAGGCACATCTCTGCCATCTGCCTCCTTGTCAGCTTTCCATACTCTTCTGCTGACATGCTGCCTGCTCACCCTGACTAACACTAAGCTAACAAAAGAAATAAAACAATTGTGATCTGAACTCTGAGTATACACTGCATGGCTGTTTTAGAGTACAAAACACTTTTAGAGATCACTGTACATAACCTACAGGAATTTGCTCTACCCACACTACTACAAGTCAATTAGTATGTGAAGTAGATCCCACCACTGCCAAACACTTGTGATGACCGTGGGCTGGCCCAGCAATCAAGGAGCCTCAAGCCTCACCACTAATGCCAGGGAGGTCATCTCATAGAAGAGGAAAGGATAACTAATACACACATTAAAGTACAATTTCCCTTAAGTGCACACAAAGATCACAGTTAGCCTGGGGCTGGTTACTCCCTTGCTCACCAAGTCCCCAATAAGACTCCCCACTGGCACAGCTATAGGGTCCAGGTCTCAGCCTAACTGGGCAAACTAAAACCTCCAGTACCCTCTCTGTCCAACTAGTGCTTCATGTCTCTGCTAAGTAGTTGACACAACACACACAGACTTTGAGATAAGTATTTATACAAGTTCACAGACACTCCTGGGAAAGGCTGACACAGATTCTCCAACTGTGCCCCTTTACCCAGACTATATGGTAGTAACTACTGCCACCACCCAGTTAATAATATCAGCTACTAAAAGGCCCTTAAAAGGGAGTCCAGTTATTACTGTGCAATATTAATATCCAATGGTAGTATGACTAACAGTCAAGGCTTACTTTAGAGTGGCCTATTACAATAACCTCTATAAATATGCAATGCAATCCAGAGCTTATATCTACACAAATCAGTCACAGGTAGAAGGTTTTAAAAATATTTAATAATAAATAATTAAAACACAAAACAAAACTACTACACCACAGAGATATCTTAGAGTTCAGAGATCACACAGAAATGTAAAATAATACAATAGGACAGGTCTGATTTCAAAGAAAAATACCTAATTAATCTTTACTAGCTTTAACTATTCCTACAAGAAATCACAGTGCTAAAATGTACATGTGAGCACAAGGCAGAGTGCTGATAAGTTAGATGTCTAAAGTCAAAATGCTCTCAGTCTCTTCTGAGAAATAGTATTTAAACATTACTAACAAACATGTTTGCTGGGTCCCTTCCCAAATTCCATCATTTTTGACACTTAGGTTTTTCCAGGCAAACAAACTGCATTATTTAGCAATCTAACATCTGCACAGAAACTTACAACAATAGAAGACATTTTGCATGTATATTCTAACAGAAACTAGAGCAATAAAGCACCTTCCACATCTAAATTCTGGTCATAAACTTTAGTCTTAAAACAATGGGCATGAAACCTTCATCCAGCTGCACTGGAGCCGCCTTTTAAAACATTAAAGAGATTCATAAGATCTTTTCAACTTAAAAAGACACATATGAAATACTTGGCTTGGTTTTCCTTACAGCAGATGGCACTGTTGCAACAATCTTGAAGTTCACATTTTACAGTGTTTTCTTACATTTAAAAACACAAGCCTGTACTTTACATTTATTTATACAGTTGATAGAATTATGTATCAAATTCTATGTGACTAGGCTGGCAGCCTTTGCCCATCTCTCCCCAATCGTCACAGTTGCTTTGAAAGCTCCACTGATATAAAATCCTGCATGGATCTGTTCTGGGTTGTTTTTGTTCAGTTGTTATTGACATGAGTATCTGAGGAATAAACACAATTGCAATGATCCCATCATCACTATGTAGAGCCCCTCATGTATGAACATTACTATGGATCAGGTGAAAAGACTTTAGAAGTGTACAGCCTGGCTTTCTGATTGAATGCTTGTGGTATATAAGAAGAGAAAGGATGTTATGCAGCTGGGTAATATTGTGTGAGGTTCCCTTGTTGTAAACATTGTACCTGACAAAGAGGCCCACATTTGAATGCATTTTTAACTTCATATAAACAAAAGGTGATTTGTTACTTACTTCTCACCTTCTTGGAACACATTTGTTAACTTCTAAGTGCACATGCCACTAGCCGGTACTATGTTATAGACATAGCAAGTTATTTATTACAAAGAGATATAAAGCCAATGAGGAGGATTTTTCAATCATACTATTATGCAGTTGTCTTCCTTGTTGCCACATTACAGACTCTGGTCTTTCAGCAAATGGAATTAAGTACGCTTTATAGGTTTTCCCAGCAAGCTCCCATCTAAGACCACCTTTGCTTGTTGAATGCAGAATATAGCTGGCTTCATATGCCTGATAGACAGAATCAAGCATTCATCATCCTTACCAGCAGCATCTTTCCAGAAGGCTTACATGCATACAACACTTCAGGTCGCTAAGGTCAGGCAAGTATCTTGTAATCCCTGAACAGCATATGTACCAGCCAAGAGTAGAAGACAGGCCTTTAATAGTCATAGTGACTATTGTTTATGGAACGACCCTCATTGTCATCTTAAGTGCCAGCTCAGTACTGACATCTTCAAACTGGAGATTAAAAATGTCATGACAACTTTGTCCATGTGAATAAACAGCACCAAAAAACACAGCAAAAAAAAAAAAACAGACACAAACATGGAGCTGAGAACACACTGTAAAAGCAAAGGAACCACAGTAGGTAAACCATAAAGAATATTTATTAAGAAATGGATCCACAAAGCTTTCATCCCTGCAAAATCAGGAACTTCATCAGAATAAAGCAATTCCTGCCATAGATCAAATTTAAATAATCAAAATAGTCACAAGGTCAAAAAAACACACACCCCTCTTTCCTTTATTTACATATTTAATAAATAAGCACAACATAAATAAAAAAGACATATTAAATATGAACATTTGAAACAAATATATAATAATTTACTCTAATTATATAAAACCATTTAAAATCATCTCTCTAATGCTTTTAATTTTAAGAAACATGCAATTGAAAATGAATCATTAAGGCCTGGCCATTGCAAAGCATTCAGTTTTAACTGCCAACGGGCTTCTTGCTTTTCTAAAATCAGAGCCCAAGGACCTCCCCTTACATCTGGTATAATTACTTCTAGTTTCATAAATTTAAACATATGATCTGAGAATTCCATATTATGTCTGGCCAGGACATCGGTCTCCGTTTTGTTCTTTATGTCTCTTATGTGTTCGTAGATCCTATTCTTTAATTTTCTCTCTGTTTTCCCCACATAAAAACAAGAGCATTTTGTGCAAATTGCACAGTAAACACCTTTCTCTGAATTACATGTGCATTTTTTCTTCATTTTTATAGTAGTACTATTTATACTAAATATGCAGCCCCCCTCAATATAAATACAATAATTGCACATACCACATTCCTTTATAGACCCATTCTGAGATTTAGATAGTACTTGTTCTAACAAGCTTTTTATAGTCCTGCCCTTTTTATATACAATAACAGGGGCATCACCTACAATATTCCTAGTGTCTTTATTCATAATAAGTACACTCCAGTTTTTAAATAGAATGTCAGCAACATGTCTGCTGCAATTATTAAAAATTGTCACAAAGGCACTAGCAAAATTTCTCTCCTCAGGTTCCAATATATTTAAAATTTCTTCAGACTGTGAATTAATATTATAATCTAAGGAAATGGGGTTAATGCTATAACTCCCTAAATAAGTGTCCAATACCCCTTGATATAATAATGGTTTATAGAACCCCTTTTCACTTTTTTCACAACTTCCATCATGACTTCATTTATTAAGTTGCAAGGGTAACCTCTCTTCATAAACATCTCTTTCAGGACATCACATTCATCTAGAAACCTTTCAAAACTAGAAACCATCCGAGCAGCCCTCACATATTAGCCTTTAATCATGGCCTTCTTTTGTTTGAAAGGGTGAGAGCTGTTAAAATGTAGGAAACTGTTTGAATATGTAGGTTTCCTATAGATTTCTGATTTAAAAACTTTAAGTTCCTTGTCTTTAATCAACCTTACATACGAGTAAGAAATCTCATCTTTATTCACATTATGTGTAAATTTTAGAAAGGTGGTGGAATTATTCAAATAATCAAGAAACTCAGGTATCATCTCACCCGAACCCTTCCAAAAAATAAAGATTTCATCCAAGAACCTCATATAGCATGCACAGTGCGAAAGGAATGGTGACAGAGATAAAACCTTCCTTTCCGACTGTAACATGACTATATTTGCATACATCCTCGCACATGCTGAACCCATCGAGATGCCCACAGTTTGCAGGAAATATTCCTTATCAAAGAGAATAAAATTATTGCACAGTGCTATACTCAGAAGATGTTCAAGGGTATTAATAGTTGTATGTGGTACTCCATCATCTAACAGGTACTCACAAAACCATTCAAGGCCAATACTATGAGGTATGACCGTATAAAGATCTTTAATATTAATGGTAATGATGTAACCATTTTCATTATAATCTAATACATTCATCCTCTTAAGGAAATCCCATGAATCTTCACACAGATTAGTTTCTTCTACTAAGTATCCTTTAAGTCTGATATCCAGGAATTTCGCTATAGGTTGTGTTATTGACCCACGAGCATCTACAATGGGTCTCATGGGGGGTCTTCTATGCTCTTATCAGTTTAGGCAAACCAAACATATACTTTCGGGTGGGCAACTGTCATGAAATTCAGTTCATCAATAGAAATATTTCTTTCTATAAATCAATCATTTATTTCATTTTTTTATTTTTCTTAAAGCGCCATTAAATTAATTTAAGGAAACTTTTTTATATGAGTTACTTTCTAGTATACTACTTATCTTTGTATTATAAAGTTCCATATTCATAATGGCTATCCCGCCCCCCCCCCCTTATCTGGTTTCAGAACTCTAATTGAAAATCAGCCAAACCTCTGCACGTACGGCAACTGCATGGCTCAGGAACACCAGAGGAATTAAAAAACATGGTAGAGCTAGCAAACAGTGGACAACAATTCGTTTATTGATGGAAGATGGAGAAAAACAAACCAGTTTCGGCCGTTAGGCCTTCATCAGTGTCTGTATTTGTTACAAAGTGCCACAGTATAAATATATAGTGGTCTAGCACCACCTGAAGTCCATAAACAATAATTGCATCAAATGCATTCATTCAAACTAGGGGAAAAAAGTGCATCCAATTTTATAATCCATTTCTTTTCCATTTTATTTACTATTGCATGCCAACCTGATTTGTTCTGTGTATTCCATTGTATAATATCAATCACAGTAAATCTGAACTTATTCCGGGGATGTTTAGTTGTATGTTTATAAAGTGCATTGGTTAATTTACCAGTCCTAATATCACTAAGATGTTCTGAAATCCTAAATTTTATACAACGGGAGGTTTGTCCCACATAAAAGGCTGAACAATTGCAGGACACCAAATAAACCACCCAATCTGATTGGCAATTTGCAAAGAATTTGATCGAGAATACTTCACCAGTGTTCCTACTTGTGAATTCCTTCGTTTTACACATGTTATTGCAATGTGTACAATGACCACATGGGAAGCATCCCAATACAGGACCCCCTTCTAAAGTAATTTGTTTGGATATTTCCTCATTTCTGTTGATATGTTTGTAATGATTAAAAAAGGATCCCATATTCCGACCCCGTCTGTAAGAAAAGTGACATCTGTCATCCAGTATAGTCCTAAGTTTATTATCTGCTAGCAATATGTTCCAATGCCTCTGCACACTGTTGATGAGAGTATCCGTATTTCTCCCATACATTGTGACCAATCTAATTTGGGAATTGGATTTTTGTTTATTCTCCCTATATTGTAGCAAGTTCTCCCTATTCATGTTGGCAGCATATCGTCTACCCTGAGCAATGTCACCTTTTTTGTACCCACGGTTCTGTAACCTTTTGAATAGGTCGGACTCATGGATGGAAAATGTCCTTTCCTCTGAACAAATCTTCCTAAGGCGAAGAAATTGTGACTCTGGAATGTTTCTGCAAATATGGGGAGGATGAAAGCTGGAGGCATGGAGCAAGGAGTTGTATTGTGGGTATTTACGATAGATTTCTGTTGTTAATGTATGATCTGCATTCCTTATTACTAGAACATCCAAAAAGGTAATCTGATTAGTATCATAAGTTATCGTAAATTTAATACCCCATTTGTTTTCATTCAAATAAGCAACAAACTCCTTACGGTATACGATGTCAGATCTCCATACCATCCAGCAATCATCCAAATACCTCCTCCATATATCAGTCTCATCCATATAGATGTTGTGTGCTCTATCATAAATGATTTGATCTTCAACATAGGCCATAAAGAGGTCTTCATATATAGGGATGAATGAAGCCCCCATGGCAGTGCCCTTGATCTGTAGATAACATTCATTCCCATAAAATATCACATTTTTGGTTAACACATGCTCCGCCAAGCAAAGTAAAAGTGTATTGAGGCCTGGGGGATATAATTCAGACTCTGTCAACCAATATTCCAATGCATCTAGGCCTGCCCAATGGGGGATGTTGGTATATAATGCAGAAACATCCAAAGTACACAAATACCATCCTTCTTCAAGCTGCATGTCTGCTATAATACGGAGGAATTCAGTCGTATCTTGTATTCTTGCTCTTACATATTGGAGCAAAGGTTTAAGGTGTAATGTGAGAAATTGAGATAATGGTTCAGTAATGGAACCTCTTCCCGAGACAATGGGTCGACCAGGTGGATGTATTGGATCTTTGTGAATCTTAGGGAGGAAGTAAATATATTGATTACAAGGATCTGTTACTGTGAGATGATATTGAGTATCCTGTGTTATAATACCTTCCTCCCTAGCTAGTTGTAAGAATTCATCTATTTTCTTTTTGAATCCTGGTGTTGGATCAATCATCATATGTGTGTAGTATCTATTATCTGATAATTATCTCATAGCTTCAAAATTATATGATGACCAATCCTGTACTACAATGGCACCCCCTTTGTCTGCTGATAATATTACTAATTTTTTGTTATTGGCAATTTCAACAATAGTGTCCATCTCCTTCCTGGACACATTATTCTGTTTGACACAAATGTCCTTAAAATTGAAATGTAAATCTTTGAGAATAGAATTATAGAACATGGACACATTTGGATGCATTGGTGGAGTAAATGTAGATTTGCGATATCTGAATCTGGCATCATTTCTTGAATTGCCTTCTGTCTGAAAAAATAATTTTAGGTTAAGTAATCTACAAAACTCAGAAATATCATTAGCAAATGAGTCTTCAGAGATAAAGAAACCAGGAATGAAATTAAGTCCTTTATTGAGAATTTGAATCTGTATTGTGGATAGTGTAGTAGTTGAAATGTTTAACACATTATTTATTTCTGTACAATCATGTTTCAATAGATCTATCATATTTTCTACCCCTGCGTTTCCTCCTGCCCCATTTGTACCTTTGGCTAAAGGGATCAAATAATTTCTCCTTTTAGAAACTGGTGAGTCGATGGAGTGTTGTATACTGGTCTCTAAAGTGGTGGAATAATCCTCCCCTGATTCATCACAACTTGATGTGTTCGATTTTTTCAGGATTGATCTGGGTCTTTTCCTTTTATTAACCTTCCTGTGGGAAGACTCAAACCTAACCTGTTTATTGCTTGAAAAGGGGTGCCCCCCTTCATAATCACTTACATCCCGGTGGAATTTCCCCATTTTCTTATCCTTTAGTGTCTGTTCAAGGCTGAGAAGGTCCTGTCCCAATGTCTGAAGGTTGTTAGTGTAACCCTCCTGACCTTCAAATTTACTGATATCATTACACATATCAGTAATTTCTAATATATATTTGTCAATGGTCCTCTCATGATATGCCGCCAAAATTTTAACAAATTCCATTGACGATATATGTTGAACCTCGGCCCATTGTTCCAATAAAATAGAATCTGCTTAGGAGACAAGTGGTTGTGTCCTTACCCTCAGTCCCCTAGGTGATATATCTTTGGCTAAATAGGCTTTGAAAGGTTTAGCATGTCACACATTAGCCCTTAGTGTCCTCATACTTTTATTTAATTTATGGAATGAAGCTTCCCAATTATTGGTTGTTGCAGAAGCTTCCTTGTTACTACCTTCCCCCAAATTAGTGAGTCCAAAGGCTGCTAAATCATCCCTATCAGCTGATAGGCCCATCAGTAGATCTGTAAGATCCATGTTAAGTAATATAAACTGCACTTCAATAAACAACAGAAGGTCACCAACAGATTATTTAAAACAGTGCCAAGTCCTCACTAAAAATCCTTAGGAATATATTATCCTTGAATGTGAGGACTAAACGGGCCCCTGTTAATATAATTTGTATATGGTAATGAATATGAACCTTAACATATAAAATGTATAAAGCATAAATCCTAAAGATGTGAACAATAATAGCTACTATAATGAATGAGTCCTTATCGACACCTGTTTCCAGTGCTATGTTCACACCAAAATTATGAATATCAATTATGATTCAAGGAACAATATCAGTCCCTGTATATAGTATACAGTACTGAGTTCCAATATAAAAAAAGCAGTGTGTGACCATCCAATGCTGTTTAATTGTTTATTTTGTTATAACAGAAGTCTGAGGGGACCTCACCTGACAGTGAAATTAAATGTGTATGAACAATAATCTAAAGGAGAAAAAAAGAAGAGAAAACAGGACCGTGACTACTTTCAAAGTGCCAATTGTAAAAACCACCTCAACACAGACAGGACCTTCCTTTCCTGAAACCAATAAAGGAACTCAAATAAGTTTCCCTGTGGATAAACCTAGAATAATTGGGACAATAGAACCAGTATTCTATAGAAAAAATATCTTTTTGTGTTGATAATGCACCATAAATCAAACCAAAAATATAAGTTGCAAAGGTAAGGAATTCACCACTATATTAAGATTCCTGTGTATACTAAAATCCAAACAAAATTTGTTGGTATACAGGACTTGGTCACCCCTTGTATAGTGGGGATGCCTAATGATATAAGCCTGTTGTAAAATGCAAAAATATTTCTTATACAACTTCTAATTACCTTCCCTGTAATAGATAACCCTAAATAACTACAGGGATGAACCTTTGTATTTGTAAAGCTGTCTGTGGATCAAAATGGCACTTAGATTAGAAAAGAGGAAATAAATCATATTAGATAATCCCTCACTCACATTTGAACATTATTTATATAATATGTAGAAGACTCGTGTGCAGCTATAGTTTAGACACCATTTCCACAAAAAAATAAATCAAGTATTAATGCTCTGATGTGAAATGAGCCTTTCAAAAAGAAACAAAGGTTGTGTGAAAGTCCATCGAACTCGCATATGTTATTTTTAAATTCTTATTAGGTCCAAAAGTGTAACAACAAAACGGGTGTCACAAATCCAAAAAAAGCACCCACATACAGTATCAGAATCTTCCGTTTGTATGCCCTCATTGAAACAGTCCCAACAGTTCACATAAATCATATATTAATGCTCTGATATGAAACTATGAAAAAGAGACAAAGGTTGCCTAAAAGTCCATCGAACTCACATGTGTTATTTTTTATAAATTCTATTAAGTCCAAGAGTCCAAAAATGTAATAACAAAACCAAGCGGGTGTCGCAAATCCAAAAAACATCCACATTCAGTATCAGGATCTTCCATTTGTGTGCCTCGTTAAGACAGTTCCAATAGTTCACATTGCACACTGCACAACGCTGTTTAACACTAATGAAAAAATTATTGTAGGACTAGTTTGGCCAAAAATTCCAATAGTAACCACCATCGAACTAAGTTTCATAGATAAACATTTATCAGGTGCCGAGTTTAAAGCACGCACAAAGAGAAAAAGCAAAATGCCATTTCATAAAGAACACAGTACCTGTTGCCGTATCCAAAAGTCAAAGTATTGAATTTGTATATTGGATGCACCTATTTAATATATTTCTTTGTTTACATACAATAAGGTAAAATATCTCCAAATTCACCTTCACGAGGGAATACTGTAAAGGTTTATATCCTCCAAAGTAGCACGAACGATCCAAAAGTCCAACCTTCCATAGACTGAAAATCCTGATAGTACCAACATGCCACTGACCAACAGCAAAGGAGTTAATCCAAAGGAAAATCAGCCAAACCTCTGCACGTATGGCAACTGCACGGCTCAGGAATACTAGAGGAATTAAAAAACATGGTAGAGCCAGTAAACAGTGGACAGCAATTTGTTTATTGATGGAAGATGGAGAAAAACAAACTGGTTTCAGCCGTTAGGCCTTCATCAGTGTCTGTATTTGTTACAAAGTGCCACAGTATAAATATATAGTGGTCTAGCACCACCTGAAGTCCATAAACAATAATTGCATCAAATGCATTCATTCAAACCAGGGGAAAAAGTGCATCCAATTTTATAATCCATTTCTTTTCCATTTTATTTAATATTGCATGCCAACCTGATTGTTGATATTAGGACTGGCAAATTAACCAATGCACTTTATAAACATACAACTAAACATCCCCGGGCTAAGTTCAAATTTATTGTGATTGATATTATACAACGGAATACACGGAAACCCCTATATGTATCTAGTACATATAATCCACCATTGCATCCATCTTTGCAGTTATTTGAGAGCCTCTGTGAGATTGACCTTCGTAGTTTAGGCAAACACCATTCTCAACATTTACCCCAAAACTTATCTAGGGATGAAGTTGAATTATTGAAATCAGTACAAAATAATGTAACAATTAGAGTTCTGAAACCAGATAAGGGGGGGGCGGGATAGCAGTTATGAATATAGAACTTTATAATACAAAGATGAGAAGTATACTAGAAAGTAACTCATATAAATAAGTTTCCTTAAATGAATTTAATGGCACTTTAAGAAAAATAAAAAAATGAAATAAATGATTTATTTATAGAAAGAAGTATTTCTATTGATGAACTGAATTTCATGACAGTTGCCCACCCGAAAGTAGCCCATATGTTTGGTTTGCCTAAACTGCATAAGAGCATAGAGGAACCCCCCATGAGTCCCATTGTAGATGCTCGTGGGTCAATAACCCAGCCAATAACAAAATTCCTGGATATCAGACTAAAAGGATAAGTAGAAGAAACTAATCTGTATGAAGATTCATGGGATTTCCTTAAGAGGATGAATGCATTAGATTATAATGAAAATGGTTACATTATTACCACTGATGTTAAAAATCTTTATACGGTCATACCTCACAGTATTGGCCTTGAATGGGTTTGTGAGTACCTGTTAGATAAGGGAATACCCCAAGCAACTAATACCCTTGAACATCTACTGAGTATAGTACTGTGAAATAATTTTATTCTTTTTGATAAGGAATATTTCCTGCAAACTGTGGGCATCTCGATGGGTTCAGCATGTGGGGGGGACGTATGCAAATATAGTCATGTGATAGTCGGAAAGGAAGGTTTTATCTCTGTCACCATTCCTTTCCCACTGTGCATGCTATATGAGGTTCTTGGATGACATCTTTATTTTTTGGAAGGGATCGGGCGAGATGATACCCGAGTTTCTTGATTATCTGAATAATTCTACCACCTTTCTAAAATTTACAAATAATGTGAATAAAGATGAGATTTCTTACTTGGATGTAAGGTTGATTAAAGACAAGGAACTTAAAGTTTCTAAATCAGAAATCTATAGGAAACCTACATATTCAAATAGTTTCCTACATTTTAACAGCTCTCACCCTTTCAAACAAAAGAAGGCCGTGATTAAAGACCAATATGTGAGGGCTGCTCAGATGGTTTCTAGTTTTGAAAGGTTCCTAGATGAATGTGATGTCCTGAAAGAAATGTTTATGAAGAGAGGTTACCCTTGCAACTTAATAAATGAAGTCATGATAGAAATTGTGATTAAAAGAGAAAAGGGGTTCTATAAACCATTATTACATCAAGAGGTATTGGACACTTATTTAGGGAGTTATAGCATTAACCCTATTTCCTTAGATTATAATATTAATTCACAGTCTGAAGAAATTTTAAATATACTGGAACCTGAGGAGAGAAATTTTGCTAGTGCCTTTGTGACAATTTTTAATAATTGCAGCCGAAATGTTGCTGGCATTCTATTTAAAAACTGGAGTGTACTTATTATGAATAAAGACACTAGGAATATTGTAGGTGATGCTCCCGTTATTGTATATAAAAAGGGCAGAGCTATAAAAAACTTGTTAGAACAAGTACCAACTAAATCTCAGAATGGGTCTATGAAGAAATGTGATATATGCAATTATTGTACTTATATTGAGGAGGACCGCATATTTAGTATAAATAATATTACTATAAAAATGCACATGTAATTCAGAGAAAGTTGTTTACTGCGCAATTTACACAAAATGCTCTTGTTTTTATGTGGGGAAAATGGAGAGAAAATTAAAGAATAGGATATATGAACACATAAGAGACATAAAGAACAAAACGGAGACCGATGTCCTGACCAGACATAATATGGAATTCTCAGATCATATGTTTAAATTTATGATACTAGAAGTAATTATACCAGATGTAAGGGGAGGCCCTTGGGCTCTGATTTTAGAAAAGCAAGAAGCCCTTTGGCAATTAAAACTGAATACTTTGCAATGGCCAGGCCCTAATGATTCATTTTCAATTGCATGTTTCTTAAAATTAAAAGCGTTAGAGAGATGATTTTAAATGGTTTTATATAATTAGAGTAAATTATTATATCTTTGTTTCAAATGTTCATATTTAATATGTCTTTTATATTTATGTTGTGCTTATTTATTAAATATGTAAATAAAGGGGAAGAGGGGTGTGTGTTTTTATGACCTTGTGACTATTTTGATTATTTAAATTTGATCTATTGCAGGAATTGCTTTATTCTGATGAAGCTCCTGATTGTGCAGGGATGAAAGCTTTGTTTCTTAATAAATATTCTTCGTGGATTACCTACTGTGATTCCTTTGCTTTTACAGTGTGTTCTCAGCTCCATGTTTGTGCCTGTTTTCTTTTTAACTTTGTCCATGTACTGGTCTGCTGTGAAGTGTCTGACAATCTGAAATTTTCCTACATACCACCTAGTGTTAGGTGTTTTGATGCTGTGTACCTCTTACTCAAATTATTGTTCTGCTGTACTGAATATGTTAATCTTTGTAACTCTTCTCTTATTGGTCTTGTATGTTACATGTAAACACATGCACATGTAATACATACATGAATAGATAAATACATACAAATATTTTAGGTACTGGCAATAACGCCCTTCTAGCCAACCAATATACCAAAAACAATCATTCTCATAAGTAGTGTCCAAGTTTTTTTTTTAAATATTGTAGTACTGCTTTCTTTAATATAATTTGGCAGTGTATAATATATATCTGCTACTGACTTAGAGAAACAGTTAGTACATCTCTCTTATTCCTATATAATCGTTTTTCATTTCTCCAAATCTTTTGGGCTTCTAATACCATGACAGGAATGGACCCCATTCCTAAGTCAAAGTACGATTTAAATTCATGAAATTAGTATTGTTTCAGTCTTTGATGTCAACCAAAAGTGCTCTTTGCAGCACCTGCAATATGCCCAGTAATGACTCCTTCTGCAGTTTGTAATGAGTTGCATGTGTTGGTAACATATCTAAATACGACTGTAGATATTTTTTCATAAGACTTGTTGCTCCTGCTACTATTGGAAGTGTCTCAGTATCATTCTTCCATAGTACTTTTGTTTCTGTCTGCAAATCTTGATATTTTATGACTTTGTGTATCTCTGTACACAAGACACTGTAGTCACTGGGTATAGCGATTTCAATGATCACTGCTACTTTTTTCTTCTTTTCATGGACCACTATATCTGGTTTTCTTGCATCTATCTTTTAAACTGTTGATAATGGGTGATCCCATGTGATGTAGACTTCATAGTTTTCTATGATGCTTTGTGGTTCATGTTTCCAGTGTTTTTCAGCCACTTCGATACCATAATGTTTGCACAATCCCCAGTGTAATAGTCTTGCCACATTATTGTACCTTTCAGTATACAGTCCTTCTACCATTAGTATGTCACAACCAGCAACAAGGTGTACAACTGTTTCCATTTCTGTTTTACAAAACTACATTTGTCTGGTTCTACCACATGTCCAATGGACTTTGTAAACCAACATATATGTAGCCCACTATCTTAGGCCGCCAATATTAACGTTTCAACTTTTGGTTTGAATTTACCTCTCCTTAACCATTCCTGCATTCAATCCTGATCAAAATGAGGTTCTTTCAGAAGTTTTCTGTACTTGCAACTATATTTATGCATTTTCCACCTTTCTTGTCTTCTCATCTGATCGTTCACCTTACATTCTTTTGTTTTTTTTGGCACATTCAGTTGCTTCCTGATTTTTTATCTACTTCTGGTTTGATTTCCATTCCTGCTTGATGCTGATATGCTTCTGCTAGACTAAGCAGGGAAATCATCCCAGATTTATTCTCCTCATGCTTAAAAACTTTCATGAAGTTTGGATCTTATGAGGTCAGCAGAGATGTGTGCAGTCCTACAATTGCAGATCTATACATGTAATCAATTTCAAGGAGTACCATGCCTCCTTCACAACAGGGAATATATAAACTTTGGTATGCACTGATTTTTATAAATCATTTGATGAGCATGAAGCATCTTTCTTGTTTTCCTGTCTAAACTATCCAACACGTTTTTGGGCCCGTCATTCACTCCAAAACTGTAAGTTGGGACAGGAAGGGCAAATTGGTTTATAGCTTGAATTTTGTCCCTAGATGTCAATGCTGTTTTCATGATTAATTTAAATCTTCTAAAATATTCCTTGCTAAGTTTATTTGCATTTGTTCATGTTTTATTGTTGATCCTTCATCAATTCCCAAACATTTATACACCCCCTCTTGCTCAAGTTCTTTTATATTGCATTCTTGTCCCAAACTGATGTTTTCTTGGTGCTGCAGTTTTCCTGCTTTAAAGGTTGCTTTTGCACATTTATTAAGCTCAAGTAACATTCTTATATCATCTGAAAAAGTTTTAACTACTTTGTACTTTCCATTCCTCATCTGATGAGCTATACAGTTTTAAATCATTGACAAAGAGAAGATGAGAAGTCTTTATACTTTGTTGTTTTCTAGGAGCCAAATTATAGCCATGGCTTAATCTGTTAAGTAAACAGCTTAAAGGATTAAGGGCAAGGCAGAATAACAGTGGTAACAAGGAGTCACCCTGGAATATCCCCTGAATTTTCATCACTGGAATAATAATCTGTCCTTTATTATGGCTTACTTGAAAAGTCGTCTGCCACTGTTTCATGGTCACGCTAATGCAATTGATCAGTGTAAGGTGTGTCTTATACATTTTTAAGCAGTCTTTTATCCATGAATGTTGGATACTATCAAATGCTTTTTTGCAGTCAATCCATGCCATACTTAGATTCTTCCCCTTTTTACAGTTCTCCGTTATGACTCTATTTAGCAACAGATGATCCTTTGTTCCATATGACTTTCTTTTATTACCCTTTTGTTCTATTGTCATGGTTTAAATTTCTTTTAAATGACTAGAAATTGTCAGCATCAATTCCAGTGTATAGTTCATACGTCCTCGGAAGGCAAGTTATCGGTCTATAATTTTTAGGATAACTTGCAGGTTCACTCTTAAGTAGGAGCTAAATCTTCATGCAAAGGTGTTAATACTTTTAGCCAGATGTTAGGTATTGCATCTGGGCCTGGGGTTTTCCATTTGAAGGCTTTTCTTAACTTAATCTCAATCTCTCTGGTTGTTAATTCATCCCATTTCATATCATGTACCTTTGAACTTCTTATTCCTTTTTTTACTTCTTCTATCTATTTAGTATCTTTATTATGTTCCACAGGATGTTCATAGATATTTCTCCAAAATGTATCTATTTCTTCTTTTCCGGGTGGTCTTTCAAGTCCTCTTACCTTATTTCCCAATTCTCTATAGAACTTTTTAGAGTAATCAATAAATTGTTTATTTTGTACTTTTCCTTTTATTTATCTGCATATCTTTTAAGTTTTTCTGCATGTGCTGAGATTTTTAGTTTATTATTTGCAATAGTGCAAGACAGATCCTGATTTGTTATAATATTGTGAATTGCTGTTATCACATCTATCTTTCTGGGTATTTTTGTTGATCTGTTCCCTCTTCTATACTCAGCTAATGGTGACACTCCTTGTCTTAATTGCTTTAGTATTCTCTATTCGATACTTCCATGATGATATTCAATTTCTCCCCTTCCTTTCCCTTACTACTTTGTGTTCTTGTGGTAGAATTTTTACTTTAACTGCACAGTAATATATCCTGTTTACTTCTGTTATATCACATGGATCTCTATGGACATTCCTAATTACTGTGTTCATTTGTTTTATCAAACTTCTGGCTTTTGGGGTTTTATTGACCTTCTTTAGTCTATTTCTTTCATAGAACTTAATAGGTCTATCTAGCTCTATTAAATCAAGCAACTCTTCTCTTAGCTCATTTTCTTCTGAACTAAGGGCATATTTTTGTTCTTCATTTCCTGAAGGCATTCTATAGAGAGTTTTATAGCATCTTCCTGTGGTACATTCTCTTCAGTTTCATCTTGTGCCATCCATTGCGCTGTCATATGGGAATTCACTGGCCTATCACTCCTCAGCATTGACTGTGTCAGAGTTACCACATTTCCCATTTTTTACCTTGCTGTCCAGCTTCAAGTGAATGTTTATACTGGTTTCTTGTGGAAGACTCCAAAATACCTTCATATGGCAACTGCCCAGTTGCTTCCCATTCCACTGGTTTCTCCTTAATTTGGATGTCTTTTGCTCTATCCTGCTGTGGTGCTTTCTGAGTTAGATTTTCTACACTGAATCCTTCACTTCGCAGGTACTCCATAACCTCAGTTTCTATTTCTTTAATTTCTCCATTACTAATCGCCTTTTCTGCTTTTCCTTTGTCGTCTTAATTTTTGCATTGTAAAGTTTTCCATGTCTGGATTCCCTTGCCTGTATTTCTCTTCTGATATAGATATCTTTGGTGCTACTTTTTGTATTGATTAATTTTGTTTTCTCCTTTGCATAGATATTATACCATATTAAAAACTCTTTTTCTTTCCTATGTCCATATTTCTTCTTCAGACGTTTCCTGATCTTCCTATTTCTCGTTATTTTGAGGACTTGTTCCATCATGCTGTGATGTAACCTGTGTTAGACGTTCTATACATATCCTTCACTTCACAGGCATTCCATAACTTCAGCTTCTATTTTTTTAACCTCTACTTTACTGATATTCTTTTTACATTTCCTCTGTGATATTATTTCTTTTTATTGTTAAATTTTCCATATCTGGATGCCTTTGTCTGTATTTCTCTTTGAATATCTTTGAGGCTGCCTTTTTTGTATTGATTAATTTGGCTTTCAACTTTGCATAAATATTGCACCATATCAAATTTCTCTTTTTTCCCATGTCCATATTTCTTTTTATACTTTTCAAAAATCTCTAGGTTTTGTTGTTTATATTTTTATACTTCCTCAATGCTTCTTTTTCCAAACAGATCAAAGTTTCTTAGTCTATATAATGTTTTTCACAAATCTGTTGTATTAATGAACACAAGTTTTTATTTGAGGCTTCTGACAGTTTTTCTTGTGGAAGTATTTTTCTGTCCTCTAATTTCTCTCTTAATCTTTTTGTATATCTTTTGTCTGGAAATTCTGGGATTTTTGCAGAATAGTAACAATGCATAATTTATTTCTTATCCTCAATAGTCCACTCTGTCATCTTTATGGCTCTTCTTTGGCCTATAATTTTTTTGTGATTTTTGTGGACTGCTACTTCCTTGTACAATGGGGGGAGGGGGATCCCCCACCTGGGCCTGGCTTAGCCCCATTGTAGGAATGTTGCTGTATTTTGAGGATTCTACACTGTCATTTTTTCCAGTCCTGGCACCAGTGCACCTACTAGGATTGGGCACCCAGCCTTCTTTTTTTTATTTTTGACCTAGTTCTATCCATGATATATAAAATACAGTCTATATATAAGTGTTGTCTTGGTGAGATTTTGTGAAAAACAGGGTCCACCTTGTGAAGGTACTCACCACAACTTGAAGATGAATTCAATTTCAGCAATACTACTCTCCTTTGCTTGCTGACTTATCATCTCTCCATTCAGACCCCTGAATCTTCTACATAAGTTGTTTTGTGATTCTGTATTATTCTTTGATAACTCTAAACATTTCCAGTGGTTGCTGTCTCTAAATGCTCTATATACCTGAATATGGACTAGTTTTAATTATCTGTATGAAACTCTGTACAAATTCAGCTAATTTAATCATTCATAATAACTTAAATCTTCACATCGATGAATGCCCTTGTTATCTTTCTGCTGTACTCTATAGTGTTATTCCATACTCTAGTTTGGGTTTAATGTAACTTACAATGATTTCACCATTTTTGATTTCTTAGACTTTATAAATCTGTTTATGCAGACTGTAGTTTTATAACTAGTATTAATCAAGTCATTGATATGGTTAAAAAACTCAAACCTGTAATGCAGAAAAGGTGCCAAATTTTTCCATCCTGATGATACAGAGGCAAAGCTTCAACCTGTGCTGTCAGTGACCTTTCAGAAATAGACTTAGTCTGTGTTTAGGACAGACTTGGGAGATAGGATGAAGTGACTGCTGGCTGTCTCTCCTATCCTAGGGGAAGGGTTTGAGGAGAACCACTGATGGACCTCTGGTACAGACCAAGAGCTTCACAGCTCAGTAAGCTCTGTAAGGGAATATAACAGATGTGCTGATGTCATTCCACACTGCTCTGCTTAGTAAAGATAATTACTAGTTGCTGCTGATGGTTCCCAACACCTGGCTCTTGACTGTCTATAGAGTTCTGTCTTCCTGTCTCAGGAATTTCCATCATAAGGCCAACTCTCCAAGGAGTCAAGAGCCCTCTTACTGAAGGAACATATCAGGATTTTCATGTGAAACTATGGAAGTACACAAGGGTGAATTAGATTGGGAATATTGGGAGTGTATGATATAGGCAGCTGAAAGCCAGGAGCAGGTAAGGGGAGTATAAAAAAAAAAAAGCACATATGCTGTTACACCTGTCATACACCCATGATCTGGCTGTAACTAAACACATGTTGTTAATGCAGCTACACACCTGCTGGTGTTAAACTACATACACTTGGCTGGTAGTATATCTAGAAATATCTTCAATGTTTTTTCACTTAGCAAACATTTATTTTATAACTTTAGTTGGAGATACAAACAGTTCCTTCATAACACATATTTAAATGTACTGGACTTACTCACCATTCAACCCAATAAAATGTTCGTGGATTACTTTAACTATACCACTATAAACTGGGAATCATGCATGACTTCATACATGAAGACACAGAGATTCCTGGGCTTTGTTAATACAAGCACTGTGAACCAGATAGTCCATATGATCACTAGGAATGTTAAATATACTGGATCTGGTCTTCGCTAACATGGGAAAACACTGCACCTGCCCGGATGTAATGTCCTCTCTGGTAAGGTCAGACTATAAAGCCATCATATTTGAAATAAAAATAAAACACGGGGCCTTGCTAACACTTGAACATTTAGGAGCTATTCCAAGGCAAACTTCATGCTACAAAGTGATAACATGGCAAAATCTCAGCCCCCCCCCCCCCCCATTCCCTGAGGACACTGCTGTTAATGCAGAATTGTTCTCAGAGATCCTGCATAATCATATTAATAGATGCATAGAGACAAGTGTGTCTACCATAAATAAGCACAAAACAAACTCAAAACTTTTAACAAGCCGCCTTGGTAGAAACCCAGCATAAACTGGTTTAATAACAAAAGGAAGAAAGTTATGACAAAAATTAGGAAGTATAACACTCAGCAGGATAAGTCTACCAAAACCAAATTTAAGGTAAAATAGCTTGCCAGGCCAAGGACAGCCACAAGGCTTTCTTCAGTGATGTCCACAATCTCAAAGGCAGTATACAACAATGTAAAGAACTATTTATAAATGGAGCCACATTACTGAGCCAGAAGATATAGCAAATCTACTTGCCAACAATTTCAGCTCCAATTTCCCTTCTGTCTCCCACAGTCATTCCTCAGAAAATACCAAAGAACATACCCCACTCCCACCAGCTATGACTAGGGAGTAGGTCCATGGCACACTCTCCAAGGTCAAGAATGCAATATTGATGAATCCCAATCATATTTTAGGAATCATCTTAAATAGCATGAAACATAACCTATCAGGATCACTGAAGTCACTATTTAAACACAGCCTCAAGGCAGGCTATGTGTCGTGAATGGAGGACTGCAACAGTCATCCTTCTGCACAAAAGTCAGGCAATTTATGGATCTCAATAACTACAGACCAATAATTCTGGTTAGTGTCATATGGAAAGCCATGGAAAGAATTATCTCTGTGGTTGTTCACTTGTTGCATGTTCCTGGTCACATATATACCATGCTCAATGACTGGTCTGATGAGGGCTGAATGCAATGGAACAATTACTTCCTTGGACCTAAATGACTAAAAGAAAACCTCAGCCGAGATTTTACTGATTGTTTTTTCTGTGTGACCTTGTTTATCATTGATTTAGTTTGTTAGTTGGGATATTTTGCAGACATCAACTGGGTAAAATAAGCTTGTGTTTCCAAATGTTAGCCATATAGTCCACTTATGCTGTGCTGATGAGGCCATATAAAGGCTGAAACATGCATGTGCAGAGCTAGTGGGGTTTGGCTTTATTGGCCTGAATTTGTCCACAACAGACTTAAAAATGAAAAAAAAAGTCATGGGCATTCAGAACTGCCATATAGCTGAAACACCTGACGTCCTTAAGGGGTCATTTGCATATATCCCATGTTACCTCTAATGCAAAAGGTTTTAAGGAATTACACAGTAGAAATTCTAGCTTGGCTTGTTTTTTCTTTTAGTTTTTTCATATTATACCAAGACATTTTGACAAAAGCAGAAACCGGGTTCTGAAATTGCAGTCTGTTATTGAGGGCCATTCAGCAATTATACACCTTTGATGCAAATTTAATGTATTAACCCCTCTCCCTCAGACAGTGTAAAGCATGAGATCAGGAGAATTTGTGAGCCTGTACATAAAATTCAAGATAATGACAAAGATTTTACATGTAATGAGCATGAGTTAGTTTTGATGCCCAAGAAAGAAGGGTTTCCATAGTGTCTCCAACTGCTTCAGAGTAAACTAAACACTCCAAAGGAAAGGAGAAATAAATCTGACTATCATAAGTATAGCAGTGATACTGTAAGCCTCTATTAATATCACCATCAAGTGGCAAAAATGTACACAGAAAAATAGAAAAGGACAGAGCTATTCAGACACTTACAGCACAAGGAAGGACTGTGCAGTTTTCCAAACTGGTGCTCCCATAACTTGAACTTGTGGGGAAAAGGGTATTTCCCAAAGCTGAACACAATGCTTCAAGTGTAATAGACAAATGTAGTATTGGCATTAATTTATGAAGCTGCAATATCATTACAGCTTCATAAGGCAATGCCAGTATTCACTCCCACTCCACTAGCACCTTCTGATCACAATCCATAGAAACTTGCACCCGGAGCAGCTGTCTCCTTGCCCCTCTACCCTAGTTATGACTATGGCACAGGGTAGTAAAAGAAGATTTTGTAACACAGAAGAACGTCATTCCCCTGCACAACGCTAAAATTCAAGACTCTTTCTCTGAAACAGAATCCTTTCTGCTAACAAAATAATAAAAACAAAAGAAACTTGACTACTGCTCACACATCCTGAGTTTTTAGCTCAGTCACACATGCTGCAACCCTGATTAAAGCAGAAGAACGTGATGTTCCACTGACCTGGACCTGGATCTGCAATAATCCCTAACAGAGCATTTGATACGATCCAGAAAATAACTTCTTCTTAACTAATGCATGTTAGATATTTTGTGCAACTGTATATATTATCTATATGTTACTACTGACTGGCTGCATATCACCAAGCCAAATCACGTCTTACCCCCTCTCTACCTATTCTAACTTGATCTGTAATTTTTGTCTCATTTAAACATATTTCTGGATTCTGACCACAGGCATTTCTTGTTTTTAAACTGCCTCGACATCCTCAGAATTTTATTCACACATTGGTGTTTTCTGTATTTTAAATTCTAACACATCTTGTGCCATCTGTATTCTCCCTACCTCACTCCCCACCATATTACAGCTCTTTTTAAGATTCTCCACTTTTCTACTTGGCATAAATGGTAACTTAACTGAGTTTCTGTTCTATACCTCTCCCTCATGTCCTACCAGCTCTTTTAAATTAAAAAAAAGAATATCACAGGAATCTCTTTGCTGTACTTGCCAGTACTCATAGATTAGTCAATTGTCAATTTGTTTGTTTTGTTTTCCTTGCAGTCAGCTGTGATCTGGGCCATCCTGCTCTGTAGTCAACTGTGATCTGGGGCAGCCCACTACATTCCCCCTTGCTGCATTCAAGCTCACTGCACTCCCATACCTTGCCCCCAAATTCCACCAACTGCTACTACTCCTACACTTATACTTACATAGGCTCCACCCTACTTTCCCTCTACCACTCACATCCTCCCTCCAATCTCCCAAATAAACCAATCACTACCACAATCACCCTTACAACTCACTCTCTACCACCATACTATAAACAACTACCTACTCCACCTCTTTTTCTCCACATAGTAAGTTATCCACTCCTTACTATCTCCCAAACATGTACCACTACCCCACAATAATATTCTTAACCACAGTAACTTCCATATTAATAATACTTACACACATAACATCACTTCCACAAATTACCCCAAAAATAGTTACCCCCACTGACACATATGCTTCAAGCACCAAATACACCATCATAACTTCCAGAATCTCTCCCCTCAGCTGTTTCTATGCAAGTTACCCTATTACCTAGTCCCTAAAATTCTTGACTGGAATAGATTGCCCATACATGTCAAGCAGAGTGCCTCTTTGGACCTCTTCAAGAGGAACCTTGACGTTTGGATGGGAGAAAGGAAATTCACCCCAGGGATCACGTCAGTCGCCCTGCTAGACAGGGGTCCAGGAAAGTAAATAATGTGGGAAGAAATAGCCAGGGAATTGTTATGGCTAGGCTTGTATAGGCCCTAGGGCTGATAGCCTAGTACCAACCTATGAACCTATGAACCTATGACTGTACACATAGCAAACCCAATCTCATACCTCTTAAAGCTACCCCCTCTAAAAACTGAACAAAATATACTCCTATCTAAACTCTCTACTATCACAATGCAGTGACATCCACATGAACCCTGGCCCCACCTCTTATCATCCCTACAAATCTCCCCATAAAAAATTAAACTTTATGAACCTTAACATCAGAAGCATAAGAAACAAAATACCTCCCTTCAGGCCAGGATAGATCAGTTCAAGCCTGTCATACTAGTCCTCACTGAAACCTGGCTAAAGCCTAACAAACTAGACTCTGAATTCCTACCTCCCAACTAGAACTTGCTCAGGTGTGAGAGAGTGCAAAGGAATCCTGGAGTCTTAGCATTACTCTGTCCTGACAACCTTAATATCACACTATACATAAATGATACCCCTACTTTTTACTCAGCAGAATTGCCAAAATCCTTCCTAAAACTTAACAACACAAAGAGAAACTGTATATTTGTTCTCTACATCCCCCCAGGTAATAACACACCTATTCTAGAAGACATACTCTCCTGGACCACCCAAACATTTCAACACAAAACTATCATTTTAGGAGACACCAATATACTCTGGCAAACTATCACATCCCAAGTACCCACTAACAGCATCAACCTATATGTTTTTTTCTCAACTAATCTTCAGCCCTACTAGGAACAATACTCCACATTTCACCTTAGACTGGCATATGGTATCACACCCTTCTAATTTTTCCATTACTGGTACATTTCCAAACACCCTTAGTGACCATCTACCTACCTTCACCACTCGAGTAAACATTCACCCTCCAAAAACTCACACCCTAAAATCAGTTTTTAATCTCTCTGACTTCTCTAATGACAGGTTTAATAACCTACTATGCAAAAATAAATTCTCTCCACTAAAGGTAATGCCTGTAGACAAGGCAGAACACTACTTTAATAACACCTTCCAAAATCTACTAGATACCCTAGCTCCAGTTCAAACCAAAAGAATAAAAAACAATCCCATGCCCTGTCTAACTAAGGAATTTAAAATTGAAAAAGAGGGGATGCAGCCTGTGCTCTATGGAAACAAAGTAATAATGAACATGCTCTAATTACTTTTAAGTAGCTACATAACCAAGCTAAAAAACAAGTTACCAAAGACAAACAGCTATACTATAGTCAGCTACAGCAGAGGCATAAACATAATCCAAAAAAATCTGATCCACTATCACAACTCTACTCCACCCCAGAACAAAAATGGAATCCAAGGTTTCACTAAATGCCCCTCCCTCTCAAACTGCTGAAGACTTTATCATCCACTTCATAAAATCAATTATTGATCTTATTACTAAAACCTCCAATACCCACCACTCTTCCTCTTTATCTATGCCTAATACTCCTCATTCCCCTGACCCAGACCCTTCTCACCCTCCTTACCCTCACTTCACAGAACCAGTTTCCGAGAACCATCCCACTTTCACTCTTCAACCAATAACTACAAGCTTCACAAAAAGATTACTGCACAAACTCAAACCCTGCTCTACCTCCACTGATAACCTCCCACCTGCATACCTGAAACCAGCAGCTCACTCCAAAGCATACCCAGTCAGCATCCTAATCAATAGATCCATACCTAAGTACTAAGTACCTAGTATCTGGAAAAAGTCCCATATCATTCCCATTCACAAAGGAGGTACCGTAACTCCACAGAATTTACAAACTTTTGACCCATAGCCATACTTTTCCCTATCTCTAAAATACTGGTATTCATCTTCAACTCACAAATTACTTACAGCATAACAACCTCCTTACAAACACACAACATGGTTTTTGTTCCAGCCTCAGCACAACTACTGCCCTCCTAACCTTCACCAACTTTGTAAACTGAGCTAGAGACTCAGGTTGCTACGTGTGCACTATTTCTTAACCTGTCAAAGGCATTCAATGTTATCTCACTCTTTACTCTTGAACAAATTCTCTAACCTAGGAGTTACCCTCCTACACTAAATTGGATCCACAGTTACTTATACAATCAAAAATGATCTGTAAAATGGTCAGATGCTATCTTCCCCTTTCTAGCAAATGCCACTGGAGTTCCGCAGGGATCCATCCTAGGACCCCTACTTTTTAATATTTTTTACTAATGGCCTTTGTTCAGCATCTGCTAGTGGAACATTAATAAAATATGCTGTTGATTCCACAATAATCTGTACCTTTCATACACTGTCCCAGCTTCTCTCTGATACTCAACAAAGTTTCTCTGCTGTTGAATCATGGCTTACCACCTGCCAGCTACTTCTCAATCCAAAAAAGTAAACTGTTTTTTTTTCAGCCAAAGAACTGTTCTACTAATCTAAATAGCTTCAAAATTCTCTCTGTTGATAACACCACCATTGAAATTGTCCACCACACCAAGTTACATGGGTGCAGTCATAGACGATCACCTATGGTTCTGTCTTCATATTCAACAAAACATAAAGAAAACCCACCAGAAACTTGGCACACTATGCAGAAACAAACACGCACTAACCTCTTCTTACAAAAAATCCCTTGCCAAAACATTCCTTCTACCCTCCCTGCTTTACAATGCTCCAGTACTTACCAATTTACAAAGCTCTTCTAAATCCAAAATGGGACAGTGCTATAACAAAGAGGCCAAGTTCACCACCAACTCAAAAACTAGAACCCATCACTGTTTGTCACTTAAAAAACTAAATGGCTACAATTCCCCAACTACCTACTATATACCCACATTCTAACACTCCACAACGTGGTCTACAAAACCCTAGCCTGTCCAGCACTAAAAAACATCATTACAGCTTATGACCTTAACAGAACACTTAGGTCTGCAGACAAAGAGCTTCTCTCTATATCCAAACTTTCTAAGACAGCTGGACAAAGTTTCTGTTCCCACTATGTTGCAAAAGCATGGAACTCTCTTCTACTTACTGTAAGAGCTACTACTAACCTACCTGCCTTTAAACCTGTACTGAACATCACATGTTCAATTCCTGGCTGTGCCCTTACTCTGATCCAGGCTAATCTCTTCTCCAGACAGACCAGGCTGCTTCATTCATTCACTCTCTGTCTATCTGTACTCCATTCACTCTGTATCATTTACTTGCATATCTATATCAATTACTTGTGTAGTTACCATCTACCTCATATCAATGTACCTACTTACTTGTTAGTTAGATAATTTGTTGCTATCTGTATAAAGTCTTATTTTACATCTCTGTATGTAATTGTTGCTCATGCTATTTTTATTTTATCAGTATAAAGTTTTTACATGTCAGTATATAAAGTTTGTACATGTCTGAATGTAACTGTAACTTTTGTCCCCGGGTCTCCACTAAATATGTTTTTTTTTTCAACCTAGTCGGACATTCCTCGTAACCAAATGTCAAATAAATAAATAATAAACACCAGGACAGGAAAGGATGACAGCAAACTAAATAAGCACTGAGAAGCATATCTTATAGAACTTCCTCAAGTACTCCAGTAGGATGTAGTGATCAATGTTGTCAAATGCAGCATATATCAAGTGGAAGTTGGATGAAATAAGTCATTGCTCTCTTGTCACAAGCACTGTTAAATGTATGTCTGGGTTCAATCTTATTGCTGTGTCAAGTTCTAAAACTATATTGTCTGAGCCCAGGAATTCATGGAATTCCAAGAAGGATTCAAAGTGTTTACTTACCACTTTTCTTAATAATATTTGGGTGAATTCACGATATGGCAATAGGTGTTCAAAATGTTAAGAGTTACAGAAGGAATCCTAAGATCTGGTGTGATCAAGGTTTACTTTAATACATATGCAGTAGTCAAGCCTACAGACAGGATCAAACAATCCTAAAGATAAATGGACCATGGAAATTTAAACAAAACATAAACAGGTTGTTTGATGCATGTTCCAACCCAAAAGAAGTGAGATGTAGATTTAAACAGCAAGCATACAAACTCTTTAAAAAACATCCATTTCAAAATCATCCATGTCTAATCAAGCAGCTCTAAGACTCAAACAACTTTTTGCCTTATGGGTACTCACTAGGGACTACCTCATCAGATGGAGTGCACCTTGCTAGTGAAAAATCACACTAGCAAGTCACAAAATATTATAAAGAAATCGTAACACAGGCTAGACTGCACAGCCTGTCCATCATGTGGGTGTGGTTGGATTATCAATTTTCTGTGACAAAGGTCTTCATGCTTTCTTATGAGATATCTCTGTTACTTAGAATAATGCCATTCTTGAATCAACCCATCTACCAAGAGAAAGAAACATTACCATTAGTGTTCCTTTCTATATCTTGTACTGTGCAGGTGGTGGAGTTCATGTTCATACTATGTGTCATACAGACCATCAGAGATAGGGCACAAATGAAGACAAGCCAATTGATCCAACTCTCTGGCTAAATAGATCAAGATCATTAAAATTGTAGTCCGGAATGCACTGGTTGAGTACTGGAGATAAATCAGAAGAGATGGCATACTTTCAGTCTTGTACTTGACCATTCCAACATCATGAAAGGTAGCTCCAGGTTGAAGTAAGATTAAAGTGCACAGGGCATCTGGTCATGCGACAGATTTGACTTCCGAAGCTGAGGTTATCACAAAAACTGAAATATCAAGTCCAAAGAATGTCCAAATCTCATAGATAACTGATGCAACTGTTTGACCAATCCCAAAACCTTTGAGAATAGATGCAAAGTATTTCCAAATAGCTAGAGTCATATTTGACCAAGACACTGAATTCACCCAAAACAAGCCAGTTTAGTTGAACCAACACAGTGTCAAGAGGAAATACATAATCTCTTTTAAGAAGGTATCAATGACACTAAGTATCTATAAATGAGAGGGAACCTAAAGTTTGCTCTTGTTTTATTATGCACTGTTCAGACGTATATGTTATGAATATATAATTCTTAATGAAAACAGCTTCAAAATTACAGGCAGCTGCAGCAGTATACATATGTCAAGAAAATTAGGACAGTAGATCATCTAATTGTTAATGCAAATCAGGCAAACATACTAAACTCATGGTCTCTCTATGTAATGAAGCAGCTATAACCACACAACCAAAATAGTTAGGCGAAAAGGCAAATAATCAGTTCAAGTGCAGATAAAAGAAGGCAAACTCCCAAGGTAGATTAATCCTCCAGAAAGGAAGCAATACACTGCAGAAGGTTTCAATATTGATGCTGTTGGGAAAGACTCTCTGCCTCTGAACAAAATGTTGCAGCAATTTAGCCTGGCCCAAATAATACAGGCTCCTACTGGAACCAGTACAAGTTCTGACTCTAGTTCCACATGTTTTATTCTATTCAACCATAGAACATCAGTACAAAAAAAAAACGGTCCAGGAACTTTAACTGATGATTGAGCTGCGTTATTTATATTCAATCTCCAACACATAAAAGATGAGCAAGTTGTCTTTCAAGTAGAACTTTACAAGTTATAACCAGAGCAGGCTCATAATGCCAATTGTTAATCTATCAACACTTTCTTTAGCATGCTGCCCTACTATATTGTCTGTTACTTTAGCCTACAGTCTATTCATTACAGATATTTTGCCTCTTTCTTATACATGTCAGAAATGCTCCAACCTTACTACTGGCAAATAAGAATACACAATCTACTGATTGACACCAGCGATAGACTTTCTTATGCTACAAGGAAACAAGTTCTATTGTAATCCATACTCCTACAGAGGTCACCAATCTCCATTCCAACAATTAAGGATCTTCTCTCAAAATTCCACTGTACCCAACTCAAATTATACATTCAGATATTCATTCAAACACAGGCCCACCTCAATCACAGAACCCAATCACATATCATATCGGAAATAAAGAGCTTAAAATTGCTTGCCTTTATGCATGTAGTCTTAATAAATAGACCAGTCCTGCAGCATGACTGGTAACAGAAAATCCCCATGTTTTTGCTATATCAGAAACCTGGCTTAAGGATGATTGCTGCCCCTCTGCTTTATATATAAGGACAACAGACCATGCCCTAGATCTGGCAGCAGTGCTTCAACTCTAATCAAAAGGAATACCTCAATTACAGCTGTGGATTGTACTAATTCTTATGCTGCATTTGACAACAATCCAATATGGGTACTGTCTCACATCACATTAGGTTTGTATACTCACATGTGAATTGACGCAGTTTGTATTTGCCACCCTCCTCTTTTGCATACAACTCTACAACATCTGTTCCTAAAGGTGTACATAACAATCCAGTTATTCTTGGTGATTTAAATCTTAGTGCTATTAGGAAAGATTTTCTGCTTCTGAATAAAATGTTACTAGCCCAAATAATACAAGCTCCTACTCAAACCAATGCAAGGACAGCCTCTAGCTCCACAAGCATACAAAACAGGTGCCTTCACACTGAAACACTTCCAAATACTGAGTGATCACTCACCAACTAAATTCATTTGGTCATTCAAAGCATATAAAAAAACTCCTCAAATAATTGAAGGAAGATCTTTCCCTGATAATAAGATACCAAATGTCGACACCCTACCCAGTGCTATAGATTGGACTTCTCTGTATGCCATGTTTGAAACCACCTCTGGTTTAGAATTTTTCAACACAAAACTGAACACAATTCAGGATACTCTGTACCCCTTACAAAAAAGACTTAAATCACAGTGCTGCTCATGGCTTTCAGTGGATATTAAAAACAAAATTAAAGCCAGAAATTCAGGCTGGAAGAATGGGATAAGGGACCCCAACAATATAGAGCTACACCAAACTTTTTTGAGTTTAGGGAAAGAAACAAGAATTGCAACAAATACTGCAAAAAGTTTACATTAGACAGAAACAGGAAATCCAGACCTAATCAGTTTTGGAAAGAAACAAAATATTTAACAGGGACTTCAAATAATTTTTCATCTACCAAGAATGAACCTTTATTATTGAATCATTCCACCTTTGCTAATGCTTATCCTCAGTTTTGGCAGTCCACCATAACTGACATAACTAAAGCCTTTCCAACAGTTTACGCCCCCACCAATGAAGAATAGTAACCTTCATCCCCTGATCTATACCCCCCAGCCTCTTATGCAGCAGCCTTTCACTTCTCTGAAAGTTCACTGAAGCAAACCAAGCATCTACTTCTCAAATTCAACAATTCAAGATCTAAATCCAGCAATCTTCATCCCACCTTCCTAAGACATGCAACTGAAACAATCGTTAAACCCCTTACTCATATCCTTAACCTCTCTCTCACCTCAGGCACTATCCCACCAGCATTCAAGCATGCAGTTATAATTCCTGTACCTAAAATCATTTCTCCTAATGGGTTGAAGGATTATAAACCTATTTCTACCCTGTGCCCTATTACCAAAATATTTGAAAAACTTTTATACATGCAACTACTTAAGCACATTAACAGCTATTGCTGCCAGTACCTTTACTGCCCTGGTTATGGCCACTGATAATATTTACTGCAATCTGAATGAAGGATTTATTAGTGCAGGTCTCTTCATTGACATGACAAGGGCTGTTGAAATAATGGTCAACCATACCCTGCTTCTCAACAAACTCAAAAGACTCAGCTTTGGTGATAACATTGTCTTTTGGTTTTGCAGCTGTCTAAATGGCTGAACCTTCCAAGTTCATAGCTGAGTCTCATCCTCTGCTGCTGATAAATTTAGTACAGGTGTACATAGGGGTCTGTGCTAGGTCTAGTAGTTTAGTTGGGGCAATAGAAGCAACTGCCCTAAGAGCAAAGTGTTGGGAGTGACCAGCCAATCCCAATCTTTCTTTAATGCAATATTGGCTTTTAAAAGTTGTGGTTGCTGTACATCTGGCCACCTGATTGATGTGTAAGTAAAAGGAACATCCATATTTCTTTTCTTCTTTTTTTTTTTTGCTCTGAGCTGAGAGGGCTGGGCAGATGGTTCTGACTGGGCCAGCTACACCTCTGGCTATGTCCTCTTCTCTTCTGTCTCTTTGTTAATAATCCCCCCCTAGAATTACCCAAGGCTGGATTCATAAAGGTCTCCACAAAGTGCACACTATGTGTACACTTTGAGTACACTTTCTGAATTCAACAGCAGCCCTACCACAATGCTTGTGCAGTCTATTTACTCAGAAAGATTACACTAAGTGTATACATTGTGTACACATTGTGGTAACATTTATGAATCTGACCACAAATCTTAAAGCAATATTGTATGCAGATGATATGCTGCTCCTGCATCTAGTATGAACCACTCTGATCTGCAGACCAAGTTACGGGCAATTTGACTCAGTCATGCACTTGATTCACTACTACCAAACTACTAACTAACCCCAAGAAAACCAATGTCATGGTCATTACCTCAGTCAAGAAATTACCCACTATACCTGCTATTCTCTTAGATCTTAATGGGAACAGAATACTTGATTTCAATCAACAGAAGTACTACCTAGGCCTAATACTCAAACCTACCCTTTTCTTGGCCACACACACAGATTTTGTAACTGATAAAGTCCTTCCTCAATTAAAACTAGCTTACAAGATCAGTTGCCTTCCTTTCATCTGCTGCTCGCAGGGCCATTGCAAAATATATTGTAAGACCCAAACTTAAATATGCCTATCCTTTTCTTGTCTTGCATTCAGCCCACAATATTCACAGAATACAGACTGCTGAGAATAAGATCTGCAGAATCATTCTGTTAGCAGATTTGCAGATACAAAACAGAAATTTTCTAAAATATTCCAAATGGATTTCAGTGCCTCAATGGGCCACTGTTCTCCTAAGTACTCTAATTTACAAGATGCTAAAACATGGTCATTAGTCCCCTTTAAAATTAAACTACCTTTATAACACAACCCTTATGTACTAAGAAGTACACAGGACCACAGTTTCACTCTAGTACACCCTCAGTTTAAAACTGCTGTAGATGACAGAGATCATTTTCTAGACTTGAGACAGACTACTGACATAGGCAGCAGGCAGAAATAAAGCTCTTTAAACTCTGACATTGTTATTTGCCAGCCAGCACTGTTAGGTCTTAGTGGGTAGAGTCAAACTGGATCTTAACAGTTGTTAAGCACCCCTAAGACTGATTGTTAAGACTGGGTCTTGTGCTACAGAAGTGCTTAACTAGTTTGCCTTTTCCTTGATGTGGAGCATAATCACTGCACTCCATGTACTGCAATATGTCAGTGAACCATAAATGTCTACATTACTCCTTTCCACTCTTGGTATAAGAAAATATTAGCTATCCCGCTCACTAAAAATTAGTAGGAAAACATAATGAGTTTTATGTTGCTGTCTTTACCTATCTAAAATGGGCTTCACACAACAAAGGAGTACTTGTATGGATAAAAATTCAGTGAATTACACTTAAAAATACAAGACTCTGACTTCCTAGGGCAAGTACACAAAATGGTAAAGTATTAAAACCAAAGCCTGGTACTGGGGTGTCATGAAGTTTAGCATACCGTGCATGATATTTAACAAAATATTTGGAAAGCTATGGGAAAATAATGTTTTGGCATTTACTCTGATGTGCTACCCACAAATTTATGAAAAGATGCACTTTAGCTTACAATCATTTCAACAGCAACAGCACACTTTTTGGCAATCCAACATAGTCTATTGTTTTTCATACAAAGGTCCAGGGATTTGCACTGTTTAAGATGACTGAAGGATTAACAAAACACTTCTATGTGGGCATCATGCTTTCCTGATTTTAGCAGTTTACTATTTTGGCATTTTCTATAACAGTTTTCTGTCCAACATGTGCATAAGAATTAACCTACTGTATGCAGATTATAATCTTTATTTGGGGTAAGCATGGGTCTATATGAACTAGCTTGATGTGGAGTTGTGCTACTCTTATGAATTGGGATCAAAAATGAATATCCCATGGATTTACTATTCATCCATGCAGGACTAGCTTAGTCCTGCATGGAAGCGGCAGTTTAGGAGCAGGACGGCAGCGCGCTATGCATATTAACTAATCTTACACGGAGCATGCAAGAGTGCAGGGGCATGTCTGAGAGCTGAGCTCTCAGAATATACATGTTGCAATGAAGAACAGAAGAAAGCCCTAAAAGAATGAGCGAGACTGCTCATAGGTGTCCGCATACCCCCAGTAACACCCCCCACATGTACAAGAGCAACAGTAAACACAGAAATATAAAGATACATTATTTTTTATGAAACAGATTAAATTTAACCATAGGTACATGGGTTTGCACATTGCTTAGCTACGGTTAATGCAGCTTAAATGGCAGAAGAGGATAAAAAGGAAGATATATGCAAATGAAGCAGTATAGCAATAGTGTAGTGGGCAGAGCATTCACTTTACGAGCAGTCATTCCTGGTTGGAGTCCCACTGCAGCACATTCCATTTTCCATGTCAAATCATGTTTTGACCAATATTTTTAGTTGCATAACCTACTAACAAACATATATTTGTGAAATGGAGTACTGCATTAAATGCAGATGTGAGTTGTCAGTGTCATAATGTTGCAAAGTCCACAGATAATCACATGTGCCTCATACAGTATATGTACACAGGAATCAGGGATACAAATGGAAGGAAAACTGTGTAATGAATGATAACTTCATACAGTTTGCAAATCCTCCACTTTCCCAAGAACCATTAGACATTACTTTCTAAATTACTGCAGTGCTAAGCAGGAGTAAGCACTAGTAAGCAAGTGTAAGCACTATTAAGCAGTAGTAAGCAGGAGTAAGCATATGTAAGCACCAGTAAGTGGATTTAAGCCCGTTTGCATGGGGGTAAGCAATGCGCACACAGGTTAAGCAATATGGAAGCTAACTCTCTCTAAGCTCTGTCCAACAGCTGCTGCTCTGCCCAGCAATAAAATTAACAGTCCTGCAGATCTTGAACCCAGGATCCTAAACACTATAGCCACAGTAGTTAACCACCAAGCCATCACAGCAGTATATAAGATTGAGGTATAACCAAACAAATCCTCGCTATAGTAAAATCAAACTGAACATGTGAAAGGAATCAGTATACAGTCATATGTTCTGTAACCTACGACATAACATAAATATGTGAACTGGAGTACTGAAGTAAGCCCAGATGTGAGGTGTAATTGTAATACAGTGTTGAAGTCCCCTATTAAACACAAGGACAACATACAGTGCAGTGTTGGTGGATACCAGACATATATATAACATGTAATGAATAATAAAGCAATGCCAAAAAGCAAATATAATGCAAAGTAAATATTAAGCAATGTTAAGCATTGCAGAGGCTAGCTTAGTAGGTGTAAGCAATGTGTAGGCCAGCTAACTCAATTTGCCCAGTGGTATAGCCCTTTAAACACTGCCAGCCTTAGGTAAGCAGGTTTGCCCACAGCTTAGCCTTTTCAAAACTGTCCAATCATGGCAAAGTGTGGAAAATCAGCCCTACTTAAACCCAACAGGCATGAATACATCTCATAACTGGTTGTAGCTTCCCCTTGCAAGCACCATATCAGGAAGGGGAGAGGGAATGCGCTTTCCGGCACAGGGCTGGGGCATCCAGGAATCCAGAGTCATGGCAGGACTCCTTGTCAAAGACCATGAGCAGAGACTGCTGCAGGGCTAGTACCAGGGTTCCCAATATAAGGCGGAAGCCTGGGACCATCTCGCCCATGACCTCACCAGTGCCACTGGCATACCCCGAACTGGTGAGTAGGTCAGGCATCACTATGCCAACCTGAAGCGGTAAAAGGGGGATCTCTTGGATCAGTGGATCCAAGAGGCTAGGACAGCAGGGGTTGTCCCAGTTGTAATTAAGTACCACTCCACTACCTGTTTAATAATTGCCAGCTCATGTATATTATGGATAGGTATGGCTAAATATTCCTCTTATGTCTTTCACAGCGGCAAGTGAGTGGGCCGTGAACCAGGAGGCCCATGGATGTCACGTGGAGAGGTTGCGATGCAAGACAGGTTAGTAATATTTTTGCATGTACTGTCATAGGAAATAAATCTAAAAGTATTAGTAAGTTACTTGCCAGTATAAAACCTAGATTGTATAAGGCAAGTACAGCATACACTGGAGAATATGGCAGGAAGAGTCTCATATAGTTTGTATGCAAATAAAAGCATAATAGCCTGACAATAAAGGTCTAACTGCTGGACTGCATGGATATACTCTGGTATCATATGGTAATGCAGATTTGCAATCACTTAATAGTACTGTTGCATTAAGCACTGTTACCCACACTGTGCAACATTAATAGAATGTGTAGGAATGTCTGTATATGACTGGTGTAATCCCAAGAGGTCATTTAGTACAACTGAGAGACACATAGACAGAAAACAGTGAAAAGACAGACAACACAATCTGAATAGCACATGCAACTGAGACATGAACTGTTGTATTTTTAGCACACACAGCCATGGTTCGAATCCTGGGAGTGGTAGTAGTCTGTATACAGAATCATACCCCACAACTGTACACACATGTCCA
Organism: Protopterus annectens; assembly: GCF_019279795.1. Taxonomy (NCBI): domain Eukaryota; kingdom Metazoa; phylum Chordata; order Ceratodontiformes; family Protopteridae; genus Protopterus; species Protopterus annectens. The sequence continues at coordinate 1,328,635,266 of NC_056728.1, forward strand.
GAGTGTCCAGTATATCGGCCCATATCTGCTGCTTGTCACCCTGTCCCCCTGGGAAATCAGTGGGATGATCCCAGATTTTAGGCAGCAAAGAGGAAATACAACTGATTGTCACACATCTATAAGAACAAACCTGTCACACTAGCAACTCCTCAAAATGTTATGAGAGTAATAAGCCACGTATGTTCCATCTACACCCCCATGTTATCAAGTTGTGACCAGAGTGTGTACAGTAACAGAGTGAGATGTATGTGCATAATACTAATGTGAAATCTGGTACTTTGTGTGGCAACATTCAGGTAGTGCTAACAAACATTGCTCCAACAGGTACGTCGGATATGAACACTGTGCAGAGAAATAAAAGCTTGATACCCTGTACTGGTACTGTTTACTCTGGTATTGTATGGATTTGTGAGTGTTGCAGTTGAGCTGAATAATAAGGTATCACTGTTCACTGTCACCAACACTGTGCTACATAATATAACTGTGTATGAAATCCTGTATAAGAGTGTTGTAAGTCACTAAAGGTTGAAGAGGGCAATAGACTACCTATGTCCCGGTTCACCTGCATGTGGTCAAGACATGACCAGAGACTGTGCAAAAAGAGATGGACAGATATGTGTATAACATCAACCTGGAATCTGGGAGTATGTGCAGAAACAGTTAGTTAGTGTTAAACAACTCCTTCACAGGTATACCAGGTAAGAGGTGTATATTGCAGGTAAAACCAGTTCATGTATATAGATGTTGACAGTCATATCACTATCCAAACTAAGGCACTAGGGTAGTGTAGTAATACTTGTAAGGTACAGATAACAGCACTAACTAGGAAAGTAATGTGAACTACAGGAATATACTAGTTGTTAATTGACATCCTTCTCTCCCCCCACCATATCTACAACAATACATTAAATTCCCACCTCAACTGGTATGTGATGACTCCACTGTTATGTTGGGACATATGCCCTATTGGTTGATAATTATTTAAATCTGTTTCTATGCATGTGCTATGTTGAAATACTCCAACATTGGTGGCATGGTGCCATCAATGTACCTGCATGCTGTTATTACCACTGTGGTCCCATATATGCATGTGTTCTGTTTGCTATGCAACTGTCCCATATCTGGTGTCTGGGTTAATGGGAATATCTATGCATGCTATTATACCTAATCCTGGACTGTGCTGACTATTACTAACCCAAATATGTTGATACACCATAAACACCATAGCACGAATAGGAATGTGGGTCCCAGTGGAACCACCTGTCCCATCTCAGCTGGCTGTGGCACTGGCCACCAGCACATCTGGGGCCCAACCTGGGACCTCCTCATCCATTGGTCCTGCACCATCTTTGGGTGGAACCACCTCAGGGGATGGGGCTCAACCCCCGGGAGCAGGCACAGACAGGAACCTGTCATGGTGTGTAGAGAGCTCAATCAGCTATTTGGAGATCTTCTACGCCAGCTCAAGGGCCACATGTTGCAACTAGTGGGTCGGCCTGGCTCTCCGATCCAGCCCTCAGCACAGCCACCTTATGTGTAGTGGTGAGTGCCTATGGTTGGGGATCTCAGTCCCATTGTTTCCACTAGGTGGCTCATGGGATTCGAATTTCCAAATACTCCTCCCCATCTAGGTGTTTACCCCCACATATGTCATATACCGCCACTGTATGCATCTTGTTTGTCTTGTCTGTTAACCTACCCAACCTACCTCCCCAAATATACCTGCTATCCCTCCCCAACATCCCACTCTCACCTAAAAAAAAAAAAAGGGCAATCTGTTCCCCCAAAAAAATATCACCCCATGCATAGCCATCCATTCCACACACATGCCCACTGGACACATGTAATCTGGTCTAATTGGCATCACAACATATTGTTGTCCTCACCCGTCTCTCAGAGATTTGAGTGTGCAAATCTACCACCAAATTCAGTGTATATGTACAGTGGTTGCTGTAGAAGAAATTGACAGCTATGGACCTTCCCTACACCCTCCTGTACATCCCTAGCTATTTTCCGCACTGTCTTTCCCTCTTTGTGCCACTTTTTCACCACTTTCCTATCAACCATGTTTTTTTCTTTTAAAGAAATTAGTGCAGGGGTTAGCGGGAGTAAGCACTTTTAAGCAGCAGTAAGCAGGCTTACGCATGTTTGCGCAGGGGTAAGCAATGCCTACACAGGTTAAGCAAGTGAAAAGCTAAATCAGTATAAGAAACTGCAACTGGAAGTTAGCAGCACTTACCTCCACGCAAACCTGCTTACAACTGCCTTAATCACTCTGTATCCAACAGCCCTTGTTCTGCCCAGCAACAAACCACCTTTGCAATGCTCAAACCAAGGACCCTCCACACCATAGCCAAAGTGATTTACCACTAAGCCATGTCAGATATACATAACCCTGATGTTTTCACAAACTTATCATCCAGCCCAGTCATTCAACAGTACAGGAAATGTATTTAAACATGTAGATGTATGTGTGTGTGTGTGTATATATATATATATATATATATATATATATATATATATATATATATATATATATATATATATATATAGACATATTTTTTTTATAGCTAAATAGATATAACATATGTAGATATATATATATATATATATATATATATATATATATATATATATATATACATATACATATATACATACATATGCATACATATATAGATATATCTGTCTACATCTATATGTCTATATATATATATATATATATATATATATATATATATATATATATATATATATATATATATATATATATATATGTAAGCATAAATATATATCTATATAAGTATATACAGATATACATCTATAGATAAAAAAGGGAACCTAACAAAGATATATATGTCCACATGCACCGTTAATTGGGGTGAGGGGGCCCAAACACACATCTTGTATGTACAGATATTCCCCCCCACAGCCAAACATGTTTGCACTGCAATGCAATACCAACTGTTGCAGATCCCATAACCAGGACCTGACACAACATAGGTTCATAGGTTCATACTAGGCTATCTGCCCTAGGGCATTTATAAGCCTAGCCAGAATGTGTTTGGCTTTCGCCACCCATTTTAAATTTATTTTGCTATGCCCTTTTTCGAGGTTAGTATACTATGCCTCTATCTAACAGTGACACAGAAGTGATACCCGGGGTAAACCTACGATCTCCCATCCACTCATCAAGATTCCTCTTGAAGAGAGTCAATGAGGGACTCTGCCTAACCTGGACTGGGATTTTATTCCAGAGTGAAGGGAGCCTCTGGGTTATGAATCTGTCTCTCCAGCATGTCCTATTTATTTCAGTGCTGAGGTTCAAGTCTCTCGGCTCGATGGGATTTGGATTTTCTGAGGTGCAGCATGTCCATTAATTCCGGGTTGGACATGGCTTTATCGTCAGGCACAGATCTCTCCTCTGAACAGGCGGTATGCCACTGAGTAGAGCTGGAGTTTTGATTAACCGGGCAGCATATTACATCTGTTTGAGCCCTTTGATCCTCTTGGTGAGGTACTTTTGGGGTCTTTCTCGTTGCTGTAGGTTTCTGGTAAGGTACATCCCAAAGGGGCATTGTGCTCAATTATGGGCCTGATGAGGGATGAGTAAAGAGGCCTGATGACCTCCCTGATCTAGATGTGAATCCCTTCATGATTAGGTGGGCTATATAAAATGTTTTTCTAACCACTTTGGCGTGGTTGTCAAATGAGAGATTGCTATCAACTTGGGTCCCCAGGTCCTAATTACTTCTTCTGTACTTAATGGATTTCCACCTATGTGGTAATTTGTGGGCACTTTGTTTTTGCCAAAGGTGATGACTATACACTTTTTGGCATTTAGCTTGAGGCCATGGCTCTGGCACCAGTTGTCTGTTTCTATGAGGCCCTTTTGGAGGATGCTTGTGTCGGCTGGAGAGTCTATTATGGCACCCAGTTTGCAGTCATCTGCGAACTTGGTCAGCCACAGTCCTTCCGTGTTGGCCTGTACCTCCGAGAAATATATACCGAACAAGAGGTCCCAGGACTGAGCCTTGTGGGACACCACTTGTAACTGGTTTGGAGTCTGACATGGCTCCAGCAATTCTAACCATGTGGGTTCTGTCCTTGAGCCAGTTTGCAATCCATCTAGTGACATAGGGGTTTATATTTAAGCTGGTGAGCTTATCTATAATGCCAGTGGGGTATTGTATCGAAGGCTTTTGTGAGGTCCAGGTAGGCTGTGTGGACCACCTTCCCCTTGTCAATGGCCTTGGTGACTGTTTCAAAGAAATCAACCAGGTTTAAGAGGCAGGATCTGCCCTTAACAAAGCCGAACTGGGTAGGATCCAGTGTTTGTAGGTCCCCAATATCTTTATTTATGAGGTCCATGATGATCCTTTCCATAGCTTTGCAGACCAAGCTAGTCAGGCTTATGGGACGATAGTTTCCAGGATCCGTTGAGGCACCACCTTTATGGAGAGGGACCACTGTTGCGCCACTGTTTGGGCACATATCCTTTAGTAAGGCTGAGATTGAACAGTAGTTTTATGTTTGGGTTTAGCTCTTCTTTGAGTTCATGTAGGCGCAGCCGGGACACCATCTGGTCCCATTGATGCTGTGTTTTTGTGTTTGGAGGGCGGCTCTTACCTGAGCATCTGAGATGTCAGGGGCAGCACTCTGCTGGGATAGATATTTGCCCTTTGGTGGGGAGGGAGAAGTTTGCTGAACCTGTCAGCTAGGATGTTGGCAATGTCTGTGGGTTCGTGTATTTTTGTCATTTTGGACTAATTCTGAGCATATCTGGGAATTACCACCCAGGTTCCTAACATAACTAAAGAAAGCCTTGTGATTATCCTTAGTGTCCTGTGCAATTTTTCTCTCGAAGCTGGCCTTAGACCATTTTATGTATGCCCGTACTTTTTTGCTAATACTGATCAGTGATGCCTTCCCTTTTTGGGATTTTGCTTTATCATTTAGTAGCTTCCTCCTTCTATTGTATAGTTTGTTTATGGCTGGGGTCCACCAGACAGGACGTCTGCCTTTGGAGGATTGGGTCTTGGTTTTATTTGGGATCTCATGATCCATGCATTCCTGAAGGTGTTCATAGAATGCGTTTATAAAGGATTCTGTGGTCTGGGCTGTATTTTCCACAGGCCCGGGGGCTTTGAAGGATTCCAGCTCAGTTTTGAGGAGTGTAAAATTTGCTTTAGAAGTTTTTCACTGTGGTTTTCTGGGCAGGGGGTGGGGTCGGGATGTGAATATCCAGTGAGATTAGTTTATGGTCTGATCTTACCAATGAGGGATACACTTCTGGTCTGGAGCATAGAGTCCCCATGTTGGTGATGATCAGGTCCAGTATGTTTTCCCCTCTTGTGGGAGTGGTAACAAGTTGTTCCATAGCATTTGAGTTTATAAATTCTAGCAACCTTTGGGCTAGGGTGTTGGAGCTAGTAATGCTCCCAGTAGCTCCCAGTCTATGTTTGGGTAGTTGAAGTCGCCCAATATAATGGTGTTTGGAGAGACCTTCATATTTTCCAGTGTTCTCAGGAAGGCCGAGTGGTGTTCCTGGTTTTGGGAGGGTGGTCTGTAGCAGGCTATAAACGGGAAGGCGGTTTTACCCACTGTTAGTTGCACATGGATCTCTGATGCTTAGGTGCTTTGCCACCAACCTGGAGGTGTGTGTATCTTTGATGAATATCGATACTCCGCCTCCTTTTGTTCGGTCCAAGTTTTGGGGCAGCATGGTATGAGGTATAACCTGGTAGTGCTGGGGTGCTCTCGGAGCCCTGAACCAGGTTTCTGTTACTACAGATATCGATGTTCTCCATGCTAAGGAGAGTTTGATGCGTGCATCTTGAGGTTTAGACTTCTGGCATTGAGTAGCATTACTCTTAGTTTCTTATCCCTTGTGATACCTATGGAGGTGGGTTTGTCTTTTGAGCCTTGCCTAAAAAGGCTATGGGGAGTAGCAGAGCCTTTGCCAATATCCAGCCCAGGGGTGACAGGTGCCGCCGTCCCTAGCGAAGCATCGTGGCTTGTCGAGCATATCATCCCAAGCTGACAGGCATTGGATCCCCTTTGAATGACACCAGTACTTAAGCCAATTGTTGAAATTGATCATCTTATCTTCATATTGTGGCATCATTCTTGGTGAGGGTAAGATGCTACTCAAGGTCAGGGTCACCCGGCCTGGGCTACATGCTCAGAGAGCTCCTTTATGTCTCTTTTCATGTAGTCAGGGAGGTGCGTCTCAGGTCATTCACACCAGCATGGACAATGACTGAGTCATATTTGTACTTGCCTTGGAGTGACCTGAGTGCTTGTGTTATGTGGCGGATCCTAGCACCCGACAGGCTGCTCACCGTGACCCTCTCCTTGTTCAGCCTGGTGAGCGGGACGTCAGTGTGCCTGATGATAGAGTCACCTATTACAAGTGTATCAGGTGTGTTGTTTAGTCTTAAGGGCTGTGACTGTTTGGCACACTGGCTTTGTGAGATATGTGTTGCACGTGTTTTGTTTTGGGGTAGCGGCTGCTTGGGTGTCTGCTTTGGAGGTCTCTGCTGCTTGCAGATCTTTATTTAGAGCCTCCGAGTATGTTTTGTGTGATTATGTGTTTGGTTTGCTGTCGTAGGTCTATGTGAGACTGGAATTGTAGTGAGTATGGTTTCCTTCTCCTCCTGACTGGTTATGCCAGTACTGAGTTGAGAGAGCTTAGCCTCCAGTTTGGCTATATGGTTGCATCTCTCACATGTGTTGGAATTTGTTGGGAGGAGGAGAGGGTTGTCTGTGTACATGAGGCAGTTGTAACATTGCCTCAAGATTCCCAGATTCACCAGCTGGACCGGAGGAGATTGACAATTGACCTTTGGACATGCTAGAATAATATTGGGAATTCCTTAATAATTGAAAACCAGGGCCAGTGGGGAGTGAGGGTGTAGTGCTTTTAATTTTTAGTGCTGACTTATATAATTGCTTTAGTGAGCAAGTGCCAGGTAACTTAAGTGCAATGTGTTACAGGTAACTTAAATGCAAAAACGACAAACAGTAACTTTCTTTCAAGTGAAAGGCACAAGATGTTAACAGTACTCCATCCCACCTGTATGATAGGCTGGTATCAGTAACATATCATGGAGTACAGTCTGGCTACCATTGGGAATGTACAATGTGGAAGCAATCAACATTCCTAAGATACAGATACACAGATACATATATATATATATATATATATATATATATATATATATATATATATATATATGTAACTACACATACACACACACAGATATGTATAGGAAGATACATACATAAAAGGTGCACACACAATATGGAACAGCCACTATGCCTACAGTTGCCACCTTACCAACTGGACACTGTATGAGCCACCCATACAAATGACAATTGTTACCTGCATCATATACCCACAGAGACGTCAAAGGATATAACACCACACACAGGTGTGCATATATGGGAAATCTTTATTTGTGTACTATTACAGTTGTATATGCCATGTCATATAGCTATTTAGACACTGACATACATATAAACACAGTAATGCAACTGTGAAACAGTTCTATTAATACAGTAGTCTGGAAAGGTTTACATATGCTGCTGTCCAGGCCAAGGCGTTCAAGTAGTATAATAGTAAAGACAGACTGGGGTACAGGATACCAATCAATCAACAGTAAGTAATGCAGATGTATAGCCCAGCAGCCTCTATCTGCACTCTGTACACAACCCCTAGGGGGTAAAGACCACAGCTGACACAATGGGATGTATCTGTTACATAACAAGGCATAACTGACACCATCACAATCACACCGACAAACAGAACAGTCTGTATGGCAGGAAGCAGTAGGCCTGCATTTACCCAAGTTGAATTGTATGGTAATGTACATCCAGATACTGTAAGGCTGCTTAACCCCTGATACTCCCACATGTTGTAACAGCCTAGGTTAGCTATGGTGCACCCCCACATAGACTGACTAATACAGGGTCATATACCACTGTTACATACACTGGCTTCTGGAGTGCATAAGTTCACACATGTATTGTGTAGGTGAAGCCCACACATATATGAACCCAACCCCACAATATGTGTGGGGGCCGCAACAGCAGTGGACTGATGGCAGGAATGGCAGCATGACAAACTCACAGCCCACTACATAACAACCCATGACATCATGTCATATGTACAAAGCCTGGTATGCAAGTGGAGGACAGAGGCTGGAATACAGGCCCATATGTGAAATACTGTTGTCATACACTAAGCAAGTCACTGGTGTTACAGGATAGTCTGCAACATACCCTTAGTCAGCAATATGAAGTTAGAAACAGAAATGAATGTAGCCATGTACTGATAGCACTCAACACACACACTGCCAGTGACATATCTGACACAAGACCTGTGTGGTGGATAGACAAAACATAATAGGCACATGTCTGGCCATCAAGTGGAAAGGCCCACAGTTGAGAGCTATGCAGACAGACTGCATTCCATGTTAAACTAGTATGTACACACAAACCTTGTAACACCGGTGCTATATAACGCACACAACAACACTACTCATACTCTGTCTGTAGTTCTGGAACCACCTACAAATATGTAGCTGGCCTGAGTGTGCAGGTTGCCCTGTAAGAGGTATTGCTCCCTGCTGTCTGTAACACTGCTGGCCACACACAGGAAATATGTCCACCACATAGGAAAGGTAAAGGGACCATGCCCACATGATGTAGGGATGTATAGTAGTTGGTTGCCATGACAGTGGTAAGTGGAAGTGCTACACAGCATGCTGCATGCAGGTAGCAAGTGGAGGACACTGACTGGTGCAGAGGCCAACACCTGATCATGTGCATCACCTACAAAATCTATGCTACAATCTATTCAAAGCAGCTCAATCCATTTACTGGAGAGGCTCTGAGATAGAGAGAGAATGAGAGTGCGTGTAAGGCACAAACAAAAAAAAAAAAAAAAAAAAACACCATCAAGCAAAACATCCAGAAGAGACTTCATTCCCAGAACAGGTATGTGAAGTATATATGCATGTAATTGACCGTAGTACTTGGTCCATAATAATGGGATAGATGATGTGGAATGATTTATATGTGCCTTCAGGTGCTGTTGCTGTAATGATGTCCAGCTGAACAACTGCTAAGGACAATAGAGTCTGTCCCTGTGGGTAGTGGGCTATACCCGTCAACCGTGCAGAGCAGTAGTGACTGATAAGATGTAAGCCATCATAGTGTGTGTTGTGTAACGGGAAGTATGTATATTACAATGGCCAATAGCTGGTGGTGGAAGTAATGCCATAATGATGGACATGTGGATTCCACAGCCCACCTCTTGCAGGATACTCAAGTTAACCTGTATTGTAGCATGCAGGAATGCCATAGGTGTGTAATAGGGTTACCTGCAATCTGGCCCTACATATACCCCCCTAATGTCAGGCTGTGTCCATATGTGACACCTGTCTGTTTTGTAGCAAGGCAGAACAGTGAAACTGTGCAGGAAGGTGTTGTGAGATTGTGGACCTGATGTCTGAATGTACCCCATATCCCCATATATAGGTATGCATATATGTACATATATATATATATATATATATATATATATATATATATATATATATATATATGTATATATATATATATATATATATATGGATCTACTGCTATTCACCGAAAGCATATTTCACTGAAACACATCTGACCGTGCACTTTTCACAGAAAGCACATTTCACCAAAAACACAATTCACCAAAACACATTTCACCGAAGGTTGTAGATGGCATTTTCCCCACTGTAGTGTGACCCTGGAGTTAATATATATAGTAAGGGGGGGTGTGGGGGGCACTGCCCCCCCTCATATATGTGGGGCCATGGCCCCACTTATTTTAAATATTTTGAATTATATACATGGATACATGTAATTGCAATATATTACTGTTCTCTGACTATAATATATACATAATATATATCTGCACATATATAGATATATACCTATATGCATGTCTACATATATACAAACATACACACAAACATTTAAGTATGTAAATACATGTCCCCTATATTACCACCACAGTGCTGCATGCTATGTGCAAGGAAACAGCACACATAGCAATACACACAGATATCTACAGCTGTCAGTGTGTGCAACATGGGTGGGTATGTCACATGTGAACCCCTTGTTGGGACCACATTGCCCTTGTCTGTGAAGTATGGAATGGGAATATGTGGAAGTATGGCAGGTATAGTTGTGGAGGTGGGCAGGGTTGGTAGATATAGAGGACAGCCTACAGGGGTGGTATGTGACACATGTGGTGGGTAAACACCCTGGATGGTGTCTGTGGTCTGTGATGTGGACAGCCCATGGGCGCCAATATGGACACAATGGGAACAAGCCCCCCACCGACTGCTACTCACAACAGCAGTCCACATCCTGAAGGTGCCTGGCCTGGAGGCTGAGCAGGAGGAGCATGTGGGTCCTGTGAATGTGTACTGGATGCCTCAAGGTGATGTAGCACATCCCACATGTGTCTGTGGATCCCATTATGGAACAGACCCTGGACCTGACCTCAGGGGACAAGAACATGTCTGTGTGTGCCCCCGGGGGGGACAACATCCCCTGAGATGGTTCCACCTGAAGGTATTGCTGGACCAGTATATGAGGAGGCCCCAAGGTGGGTCACACATGTGATGTGGCCTGGTAACATGGGCAGATGAGTTTGGAGAGGTGGTTCTGCTGGCCAATAGTACATATACATGCTATTGTGTCACTGTTATAGAACATATGTAATTAGTAATAGTCTACACAATCCCGGAACATGTCCAACAGCATGCATAGATAACCCCAATAACACAAAATGTCAGATGTGCAGCAAGCAATAGCAAGCATACCACAGGCATATATGGAACCATAGTGGCCCTGATATTGGCATGCAGGTGAATAGTCTGCAACAGGTCAGCAATGATAGTGTCCACACAGGGAACATGGCTACAAACACATTGCGCAAAGTGTGGTATAATACAGTATCTACCCCTCTGGTAGGTATGTTGTAGCCATACCTATTGAGTTGTGTGTACAGTTTGTTGTCATTGATATGGTGGGGGAAGACAGTGGTATGTGTTAAGAACCATGGTAGCCTTGCTGCATGACTTGCTCACGCCTGTGTCCAAGCAAGATGTCCCATGGAAGGCTTCCGAAGTCCTCAGCAGCTGAAAACGACATTCTGATAAACCACCTCATACAGCACTACCCTGAAATGTTTTGCCAGGCCACCCATGATCAGCAGGAGTGGACCGCCCTGTGGAACGGCCTAGTCCACAGAGTCAATGATGTCGGACTGCACAACCTCAGTTATGAGCAGGTCCAGCATCATTGTTCTGACATGCTTTGCAATGCCCATCGGCATGCTGCTGCAGTCCAGGGGGATCACCTTGCCACAGTGGGGGCCATGCCATCCATCCCCCCTGACACGTGTGGAGGAGCTCCTAGCCAGCCTCGTGGCACCTGCCCATCCACATAGCCAACATCTGCCAGACACCTGTGTGGAGGTGGGTGCTACCCACACACTGGCCAAAGAGCATGCAGGTAAGGCCACAGGGCACATCAGTAGACCACTGTTGCATGTATACATGTGCATCTGTACAGGTAGATCATGCATATCTGACATGTCATAGATATAGTTTGTTGCTGCATAGTAGTGATAAACACAGATGTGCATATGTAGTAGTATTATGGACATGTACTGTTGATGTATTGTAATGCTGCACCCACCCTGTAGCAATGCCACAGGTGTGGCCACTGACTTTGCATCTCTCACCCTCTTATGTAGGTCCCTCCGGTATACCACGAAGGCAGCAGCCTGTAGCTGGTGAATATGGTTTATGTAGCTTCTTGCCAATACACTGGGCATGTAATGGCTATGGTATATTCCATGCACACATCTAACACACCTACCTAGAATGCATGCTGTACATGTGCATGTATTGTTGCTGTTAAATGCACGGTATCACAGTGGTGACCATGATGGGGTACTGGAAGGGTATGTCAGACACCTGCAAGATAACTAACATCCTGTCATTGTGGAATGTGTCCACAGGGAGTAAAATAATGGAGGGAGACATGGCCTACAGTAGGGACATGTTTGGAATAACACCCATATACAGTGCAACATCAGTGTATATACCTGTAGTACAATGGCAACTGTTTCAGAGTTACACTATGGCATAAGGTATTACTGTGGTCCACATTATCAGCTGGGACCAGGCTGTAACATGTGGTGTTCAGTGTATGGGACACTGCAAAGTGACACACATGTGCAAGCCTTACTTGTCAAGCATCTGCAAAAAGGCTGAAGGTTGGGCTTGTCAACATGACTCAACAGTGCACTGCAGCAGGGATCCTAAGAATGCTAAGAATGGCTGTATCTGCACATAGTCAGGTTCAGGAACTGTGGCAGATGTAACCCTACCCCCACAGCAACAGTGATGGCAGTGTGTGAATACCAAGAGATGTGCACATGACAGACCTTGCAATCATGCAGATTAGGGGGACATGTATAGGGCAGACTGAACATACACTGGCAAATGCAGATGGCCCACACTAGTATACCCCTGCAAGGAGTAGTGACTACTGTAGTACACATAACAATAGGCACAACAAACCTTCATTATAAGGGTGTGCACACATATGCCCACACAGAGTGTATGCATCCACACACCTAACACAGTCCTTAGATATTGCATGTGAAATTACAAGACATAGTAAGCATATAGGGCTCATGTACTGTTGAGATATGCAGTGATGTGGTCACATGGCAAATCAAGGATGGGTGTGTCCTATCAATAAAGGTGTGTACACCCTCCATAGCCACGGTATGCTCTGATGGTTGTCAGTGTAATAGTATTGGATTGGTCATACATGGTCCGCTGATATTGAGAGCTATAAATTAGACATCAGGTGTTAACAAATGACATCTGTCCACATATCATCACAGGTATGTGTTGCTGAAAAACATAGGGGCTGTGAGCATTAAAGCTAACATAACCGTGACACAGTACTACACATTCAGCATTGGGTTGTACACCTGTGATGTGTGTTGCACAATACATGGCAGGGTGCAGAACAGGTGCGCAACAATACTGTGGGGTGCAGTGGTATCCAGGGGAAGGGGCATCACCTAGTGACACAGCATATGATTCACACACATTGCTAGCATGGATTGACTACAGCTGCACTCCATGCTGTTGTGTACCATATGTTATGCATGTTGACAGATGGGTAATAGGAGGACTGTGTGTACTATCATTGTGCAACCTCACCTGTATGTATGTATGTGTGTGTGTGTGTGTGTGTGTGTGTGTGTGTGTGTGTGTGTGTGTGTGTGTGTGTGTGTGTGTGTGTGTGTGTGTGTGTGCATAGTTAGTTTGTCTGTAGGGTCACTCTGGTGAAGTGGAGGGAGGTTGATGCATGTAGCATGTGTGTGTGCATGTGTGTGTGTTTGTGTGGGTGGCCATGTATGCACATGTGTGATTGTGGGGTTGTTCATACAGCAGTACCTCCCTTTGGGATCATGCAGTACATGGACATGGACTGCCACATTACACACAAGGAATACTTGTCATGCATGTAATCACAGGACAGCTGATAGTATAATAAGGTCTGTAATATGGAACAGGCATTCAGAGGGAAGGTAGACACCAGGAATACCCTTACTATTGCATTTATCAGAGAGGTGACTGACAACCCACGTATGCAGCACTGCAGATGTATTGGGGAAGTACTGACTAACACCAGGGAGTGTATCCATATATTACAGTTGTCACATGATAGGCTGATTGAGCAGCATATCTGGCATGTACTGAGCAATACATACACATGACACTCCACTGTGTGATATTATGGAGTGAACATAGTAGCCCACACATATAGGGGCCATGCTCATGATGTCCGGACATACACAGGGTGAACACTGAATGACAGCAGTGAGGCCATCTAAAACCACTACACACAGGTCAGGCAGGTAATCTAGTAACAGGTCTTGTGTTGTGATCACTTGTCTAGGCATTTAGAGGACTGATATGTTAATGAGTGGTATCACTGTGTGTATGTTACCAAGTGTGATGCAGGATGTGGAACACATGGAAATATACGTAGGACTATCTGTAAAGTCACGGACAGGTAGGTATTACTTTGTGTGTGTGTGTGTGTGTGTGTGTGTGTGTGTGTGTGTGTGTGTGTGTGTGTACTGTTATGCAATGCTGTACAGGTTTTAAAGTGCATTTATTGTTTTCCCCCACAGGTGGTGAGGTGGGTCAGGGTCCCTCCTGCATGCAATCTGATGTTGGTGTCCATACAGACACCGAAGATGAAGATAGTACTGTTGAGGCACAGGTGGAGTTGTCAAGGGCCGAAACAGCTCCATCATTTGACATGCCCCATTTAGCCACCCCAATCCCTCACACAGTTTCAGTGCCTATACATACCCCATCACCAGTGGCCATAGTGGAGGGACAGCTGGAGTTTGGTGGCAGTGCACAGGAAAGTGTGGTTACCATGCCTACCATTGTCTGCTCACAGCAGACATAGCCAGATGTCCAGCATAGCACCACATAGGCAGATGTCCCAGGGTGCTCGTGGTAGGGTCGCTGGTCATCATGCCCCTGGCAGACATGATACAGCTGGTATCAGCAGGCACATGTTTCAGACTGGTATGGCAGTGCAGGCACGTATAGAAAATTACACCAGACAGGGCCTGAGGCTGCAAAGGGCTGCTCTCACATCTGCAAATGACAACACCTGTGAACTGGCTGGTGCCATCTGTGCATTAACTGAGTTCATGGATAGATGGTCTGGTGAGATGATGGCCCTCATCGACCATGGTCTGTCCATGCTTGAACGTGTGGTGGGAGTGCGGTGGCGGCCATGTGGACGTACACCAGCAAGACCAACAGCTGGCAGTCAGTGTGGACATGCTAGGACACCAAGGGTCTCCTGTAATGGCAGTGCCAGCCCCGGCACTGAGGGGGAGCACTGTCCACACCACAGCAGGCCACGAGCATGTGGTCCTGGCCAGTCCCAGGAGGGACCTGGTTCCAGCAGACATTTGTCATTGTCAGGTGAGAGTAGCACATCGAGGCCTATACCTGGATGTGCCCATGGAACCCCTGGCAGGAACAGTCCACGTGTCCATGGCTGAAGGCAGTGAACTGCACACCCTGCCAGGTATGGTCTGCAGCTGTCCATAAACACCTGTGTAGGGCAGCCACATGGCAGAACTGTGTGTATGCATACCCACACACTATACAAACACACCTAGGGCAACCCCATACATACACACACCACATCACCATGCCCAGTTCATCTCAGTATACCCCTTACCCACACACATGGTGTCAAATGTATGGCTGACCCTCAGCCTCTGGGAAACCAACAACACAACCTGTGCATATGATGATACATGAGCCACATCCCTGTCATCCATACCATCAATGCAGGGACAGGCTAATATGGTTCTGATGCACACGGTGACTGTACTACAGTGTACCACAGTACTGCAGTGTAACATGTTGTAAGGAGTAAAGTGTAATGCAAATATGTCAGGTAGTGTAGCTGTCCAGCAATGATGCATTATAGCTGTTAGTAACACTGGTTGAGTGTGCTCTCTATAATGTTATCCAGTTGTGTTGTAGGTGTACATGTGTCAACATGAGGATGGTCTGCAGTCATATTCCACAACAGGGTATGGCGCTGTGGTGACACCATGGCTGTGACATATCTGGGGTGCAGTTGAACACATGTCACAGGTTTGTATAACAGTTGTTGCCTGTGCCACATGGACAGGTGACCCGCTGGGGCATGTATAATCTGCAACCTGATGTATACCCTACCTAGGTATGTAGTGATACTGAAGTGTATGGCTTCCACTGCACACACCACACAGGGTTTAGGATGAGGTGTGTTCCAGGTTACATGTTACATGCAGAACATCCCCTGATATGTACAGTATGCTAATGGGGGAAGAAATGGGTGTATATGGACAATACATAGTGTGACATACCTTCATATACACATTAACAGACACATAACAGGCAGACACACAGCCTATCGCTGCAAACTAACTTGATCATGTGTCCAATGTGTTACAGGCAGGCTGCACATAGCACATGCATAACTGTCCTGGATTGTGGTATCAGTTACCTGTATGGTTGATGGTGACAGTGGTAACCACAACATGGTACATGGAGCATATACTGGGTGTACCTTGGTGTAATGACAGTGTACACAGCATCCACATCCCCCAGTGGATATTGTACTCCCTGAAGCCCATGATGACACTCTAACATACCCACCATCACACATTGGCCATGACTGTAATACAACCCATTGTAGATACCAACAGTGGTACTACAGTGATATGCATTTAATGCACATGCCACATGCATTGGGTAGGGTGTTGCATTGTCATGCCTCACCTATGGGCAGCAACAATACTATTTATTTATTTATTTTACATTTGTTAATCGGGCTAGTCCAGCTGGATATATTTCCATTTTCAGTGAAGGCCCGGGGAGAAAAGCTCCAATGGTAACACTGAGATAAAACACTTAAATATATCATGTACAATTTATACAAAGTAAGGATGTTAAAATAAATGAGTATTAATGAGAGGAAAATTACATTAAAGTACTGTGTGCATATAGGATAGGAATAAGTCACTGAACAGTATGATATCTGTAGAATATACAGTACATTCCAAGGATTACATTCATAGCATAGGTCATTTAATTTTAGTTGAGATATTTACTACTATCCAGGGGGGTAAAGTAGTAAAAGTTGGTAAGAGGAGGCAGTCCAGAGATAATAATTGAATGGTAAGAGGAGACAGTACAGGGATGGCAGTAGGGAAAGCAGAGGATTAGTCAGGGTTACAACAAGGACATAACCAATGAGTTTTAAGATGTTTCTTGAGCTTCTGTTTAAAGAGCTGCAGGGAGGGTTGTAAAGTTAGATCAGGTGGCAGAAGGTTCCAATTTTTGCTGCAGTATTGGAGAACAAGAGTCCCCTGCCAAGTTATTAGACCTGCTTGTGCTAGCAAGAAGTTTGTTAGAGGATCGTAAGGAGTTAAGATTCTTATAGGGGGTGATAAGGTTGGAAAGTATAGGTGTGTTGTTTGTTTGATAAAATATCTTATGAACAATGGTGAGTTGGGAAAGTCTCAAAATGTTTATTAGTTCTAGCCAGTCTAGTTGCTGTAGGTTCTGACAATGGTGAGTTCTAAATGGATTCCCTGTGGCAAATCTGGCTATATTATTATAGGAGTTAGCTAGTTTGGCAAGATTACTTTTTTCAGGTTAGTGTATATGGGTGAAGCATAAAGGAGAGTTGAGATTAAACGGGAGTGGGCAATTGTAGTTCTGGATGTTGGTGTTAAGAAGGGTTTTATTCTATATAAGGAGCCCATTTTTCTATTTACTGTTTTAATGGTGCTGTTAATATGGTTATCAAATGTGAGGTTATTGTCAGTTGTGATACCTAACAGTTTGGTGGTAGAGTCTGGGGATATAAGGGTACCATTATTTGATTTAATTGTGAAGTTTATAGGGGAGGATTTACTGCTAGGTGTAAAGAGTAAGAGCTTGGTCTTATTGGCATGCAATAGGAGGCAGCGTTGCAAGAACCAAGTCTTTACTGTGCTGAATACTTTCTGGGTTAGGGAATGTAGTTCAGATGTGGAGTTGGCAGAACCGATAAGTGTAGAGTCATCTGCATATTGTATGCAAGTGGCTTGAGGGATTGCTACATGGAGGTCATTGATGAACAAAGAGAAAAAAAGAGGTCCTAGAATGGAGCCCTGGGGGACACCAAGGGAGACGGGCAGGTGGGAAGATAGCTTATTTTCCCAGAGAACCGCTTGTTGCCTATTGTTAAGGTAGGACTTGACCCAGTGGACCACTTTGGTGTCTAGAGAGAGGGATTCTAGGGTCTTTATGAGTAGGGGGTGGTTGACCATGTCAAAAGCTTTTGATAGGTCAATGAAGAGTGCTGAAGAGAGGCTGTTGTTATTACAGTTACAGTTAATGGAGTTTGTGAATGAAAGTAGAGCTGTGGTGGTACTGTGAAAAGGTCTAAAGCCATGTTAGCAGCTAGCTAAGATGTTGTGTTTGGTTAAGTGCTTTATTAGCTGATGGTGAATACATTTTTCCATAACCTTTGCTAGGAGTGATAAGAGAGCTATGGGCCTGTAATTGGAATAATCAGTGGAGTTACAACCTTTATGTAATGGGATTATGTGGGAGATTTTCCAGATGTCTGGGATGATTCCTTTGTTTATAATTCTGTTTACAAGGATGGATATAGGGTAGGCAATGTATTTAGCAGCCTTTTGTAGGTATTCTGAGGGTAACTGGTCTGCCGAGGGGGTACATGGCTTAAGCTTTTGGATGATTTTTTGGATGCATGTAGTAGGGATAGGTTGTAGTTGGAAGGTTGGTAGAGTATCTGGTAAGGAGATAGGGAGACTAGAGTCTGTGGACATTTGACAGGCTAGGGACTGCATGGTGTCTGTAAAGAAGGAATTGAATGCGTTGGCAGTATCCTGGGGGGGAGTTATTATCAGATTCTTGTGGAGATGGTGTGCTAGAGTGTCCAGGGTGTAGTAGTCTATTTATGTCTGACCAAAACCTTTGTGGATTATTATGGTGAGTTTGCTGTAGTTTGCAATAGTAGTTCTTTTTGTCAGAGAGTATGGCTTTTTTTGTGATATCAAAAAACCCACCAAGTCCAAACCTCAGAAATTAGTGAACCGGACCAACGAAAATGTTCCAATAACAGCCATTTATGGCTGTTATTGGAACATTTTCGTTGGTCCGGTTCACTTTTTTTGTGATATTTCGAAACTGCCTAAAGGTTTGTTGCTCATGGGTAGTTCTGGAGGATCTCCATTTAGCCCAAGATTTGTTCCTCAGCAATATCTTTTGCCTAGTGTCTTTTGACAGCTAGGGGGCTATTTTGGACTTCATTCTAATAGACCGTTTGGGTGCATGTACATCCAGGATTGTTAAGAATTTAGAGTTGAAATATTTAACAACTTCTTCGAGTGGGAGAGATTTTAGAGGGTTCCAGTCACCGGCATTAAGTTCATTTTGGAAAAGTGCAGGGTTAAAGTGTTTATTGGATCATGAGATCCTGTACATGGGGGAGTTGGGGATTTCATTCTTTTGTCTTATAATGTAAGTTAAAGTATGATCATTTACATCATCGGGCAAAGTTCCTACTTTATAAGTTTGTTGTTGTCTGTTAATAAGTATCCAATCTAAGATACTCTTTTTTGTTTGGTTTGTTAATCTTAGTAGTGGTGGTAATTGTTTGACTGAATCCGTGAAGATTAATATGTGAGGGAGGGTTGTCAGTATTGACGCACTTCCAATCATTATTGAAGTCACCTAGTATGATTGTTTCTTGTGGAAAATTAGTAGATACCCAACTAAGAATATCCTCTATTAAGGTGCTATTATTATTACCAGGAGATAGGTAAATACAGATGATGTTTAGGGATTTGGTAGTATTCAGTTTAAGTCTAGAAATAAGGACTTCAGCTTTACTATCTTGGGGGGATGGATAAAGGGTAGTGAGGAGATCTGTAATCCAGCTTTAAAAAGAAGGGCTACTCCTCCACCCTTACGTTTAGTTTGGTCAAGTCTCAATATATTATAACCTGGGGGAATTATTTCAGCAGGAAGGGCGCACCCGATTAAGCAGGACTGTGGGTTCCTTGGAAGTATAGAAATATTCACACTGTTAAATGCAGCCAGTACACTTGGAGTCTTCACAGTTCCTGGAATGACTTGAGTTTGTTTAGGGTGTTCTCAGAGCAGGAAGGGTGCACCCGAGGAAGCAGGACTGTGGGCTCCTTGAAGGATAGAATAACTATCTGTACTACTGTGTGGCAATGGGTATTGTAATAGGAGTATGTGGCCTCGGAATGCTGTACCCTACAGATATATGGACATGCACACATACACACACTTACCAGAACACAGTGGGTATCCCATGCCTATCAACCCATTTGTACAACACTGTTGTGCTGGTACTGCAAGTCTTGTGTGGCCAGTATGGATTGGAGCTTAACAGGGTACATGTAATGTCCCATACAGTAGCAGACACAACTAACTATGGCAATGGGTGTTGCAGTGGTTGTGAAGGCCCTCATGGAATTCCCAAGTACAGGTGTGCTAGCACACAGACACTGCTATACTTAGGCATGCACACGTACACATGTGTCAGTACTGGGGTGCATCACTGCAGGTGGCCATAGTTGTGTACCTAGCTATTGTCCAAGGAGAGATGGGTTGTGTAGGGTTTGTGTGTACTGTGGCATCCTGCCATCTGCCATGTGGCAGCAGGCAATCTATTGACAGACACTACTGTGGTGACCCTCAGAGGGAGAGTGACATGCATCAGCCAATCCTCTAGGTGCCTCCTGCACATGGCCACTGAAGTGATCAAGTTGACATGTATGCAACATGCATTACAACACATGGTTAGTGTCTGTGATGGAGACCTGTACTCAGCATGAGCATGTTCTGTAGACTGTGGTAGTGTAGTGGACCATGGCATGTGATGCATACAGGGTATCTCCAATATGTGCCAGTTCTTACACAGCTGGGCAGACATGTCAGTGTCAATCAAGCTTATGATGCCTGTACATATAGGAAAAACCAAGATGTCTAAGGCAGTAAAGGTCCTGTTCAGACAAAGTCCAGAATACAACAAAAAAATCAGTCCAGGACCAAGCACAGCTCCACTTAAAAACACTTTAATAAAACAATATTAAAAACATAAAAAGGTTAGCGCTTTCATGCCCTACAATAGGCACTTCATCAGACAACTTACAGCAGCAAATGCTCATTTTAAATACAATTAGTCAATGAAACAATCTGCGACCTCTAAGGATAGGTTTTAAAGGCACATATCCATTTAACCCTGGTGCTCTATGTGCTTGTAGCTGGGTTATCCATCTAGTCTCAGCCTTCTCTACTCTATTATTCAAATCACTCCCTTGTAAACAAGTATAAACACACTGTAGGACTTTAAAACTAAATGAATAGCCATCATTAACCTGTATATGTTTATATAAGGCACTAGTAATGTCTTTGTGTCTAACATAGCCAATATGCTCCAGTAAATGCTCCCTCAATGTCCTAGTAGTCTTCCCCACAGAAAAACTACTGCATTCATTATACCTAGCAAGTTAAACTAAGTTCCTACTGGAGCAATCAGCATAGAACTTAGGTACAAAGCTAAAATCTATAACAGGATGATTAAAATCCTTAATTCTCGAGATGTAAGACTATACTGCACATTTCCTACAGGCAAAAGTCCCTTTCCTACTGAGACTGATGTTTGTTGCATATGACTTCCATAGCAAAGTTGCCTTTTAAGTGATAGCCCATTCCTAAAGCAGAATCATGGTGTTTCATCAACTATCCCTGAGATTCTATCATCTGATGTTAATATCGGCCAATTGTTTCTAACTATATCACATATAGCACTAACATTGCTAGAAAATGTGACTACAGGTCTAATACGCCTCTCCTGTTTTACTCTCCTCCTTGGGACTATAACATCCCTATCTGAAGAATAAAGCGGTCGTGCCTCACCATTCCTGGCTCCTAACACCTCTGAGCCTACCTTATCTAAATTCTTCTTAGAATAACCACGATTTACTAGATCACTTTTTAACTCTATAAATGCCTGTGTAAAATCTTCATTCTTTGTATGTAGCCGTGATGTTCTAAAAATCTGATTCTTCGCAATATTCTTAAAGACATACCCTGGATGCATACTGGTCCAATGCAGCAGGGTATTTTTCCTACATGGCTTTCTATAAATATAGGTTTGTAACATCCCATCATCTCCCTTAAGCAGATGGACATCTAAGAAAAATCAATGAAAACTTCACTTACATTCTTATTAAACTTAAGATATTCCGTAGTAGACTCTAAGTAAGTAACAAATAATTCTAATCTAGATTATTCTTACACAAACATAGCAAATACTCTCCTGATATGATCTTTTTGATTTGTGCACTGTTAGATCTTATTTTGGAGAACAATGTTTTCATGTATGGAGAGAGAACTTACCTCCAAAAGCTTGGCGTGGCTATGGGCACTTCATGTGCCAACAGCTACACCAACCTGGTTATGGCTAGTTGGAAGGAAGATTTTGTTTTGGGTTCTCATCCTTTCTCAAAGCATTTGAGATATTTTAGGAGGTTTGTGGATGACATCTTCCTTTTGTGGGATGGTAGTCTTTCTGAATTAGAATTATTTGTTACTTACAAACCTCTATTTATAGAAAGCCATGTACAAAAAATACCCTGCTGCACTGGATCAGTATGCATCCAGGGTATGTCTTTAAGAATATTATGAGGAATCAGGCTTTTTAGAACGTCATGGCTACATAGGTTCATAGGTTGGTACTGGGCTATCTGCCCAAAGGCATATATTAGCCTAGCCACGTTGTGCGGTATTCACCACCCCTTTAGTAGTTCCCTAGACCCTTGTACTAGCAGCTAGTACCCTTGGCCCCTATCTAGTAGTGCTGTTGATGTGATCCCAGGTGTGAACTTTCTGTTACCCATCCACTCATCAAGGTTCCTCTTGAAGAGTGATAGTGAGGGGCTCTGTCTTATGTAGATCAGGACCCTGTTCCATAGTAAGGGAAGTCTCTGCGAAGGGAATCTATCCCTCCAGCATGTCCTATTCATTGTTGTATTGAGGTGTGTAGCTCGAGTAGATTTGGTTTTGCTAAGATGGAGCATGTTCAACAATTCTGGGTTGGACATGGCTCTGTACGTTAGACAGAGATTGCCTCTGAGAAAGCGGTATGCAACAGAGAACAGTCTTAGCTTTTTCAATCGTGCTGCATAGGGCAATTGTTTGAGGCCAGTAATCCTCTTGGTTAGGTACCTTTGTGGTCTCTCCAGCTGCTGGAGATGTCTAGCCAGGTACATTCCAATTGGTGCATTGTACTCAATAATGGGTCTGATGAGGGAAGAGTAGAGGGGCACCATTACATCCTTAGATCTTGATGCAAACCCTTTCGTGATCAGATGTGTCACATAGAAGGATTTTCTAACCACTTTGGCAACATGATTATCAAAGGAAAGCTGACTATCTACTTGGGTCTCTAGATCCCTTATTTCTTCTTCAGATTTCAGGGGATTACCTCCTATGTTGTAGTTTGCGGGTACTCTGTTTTTTCCAAAGGGGATTACTACGCATTTTTTTGCATTTAGCTTGAGACCATGGTTTTGACACCATGCATCAGTCTCATTTAGGTCCTTCTGGAGGATCTCCATGTCGGCTGGAGACTCTATTATAGTCATCCGCAAACTTAGTCAGCCACAGCCCTTCCGTGCTTGCCTGTACTTCTGAGAAGTATATGCCAAACAGGAGGGGCCCCAGGACAGAGCCCTGAGGCACACCACTCATTACTGGTCTGGATTCAGACATAGATCCTGCTACTCTTACTTTATGGGATCTGTCTGAGAGCCAGTTTGCGATCCATCTTGTGACATAAGGGTTTATGCCCAGGCTGGTGAGCTTATCAATAATACCTGAATGGGGAATGGTGTCAAATGCTTTAGCAAGGTCAAGGTAAGCCGTGTGTACCTCCTTTCCCTTATCTATGGCCTGAGTAACTGTCTCAAAGAAATCCACCAGGTTCAGGAGGCATGATCTGCCCTTGACGAAGCCGAACTGTGTGGGGTTCAGTGACTGGAGGTTCCCAATCTCTCCATTTAGGAGTTCCATAATGATTCACTCCATAGGCTTACAGATCAGACTGGTCAGGCTTATTGGTCAGTAGTTTCTAGGGTCAGTTGTGGCCCCACCCTTGTGTAGCGGGACCACCATTGCCGTGTTCCATTCTATGGGCACATATCCTGTGGAGAGGCTGAGACTGAACAGGATATTAAGACGCAGGGTTAATTCCTTTTGGAGCTCATGTATGACACAGCCTGGGACACCATCTGGTCCCATGGAGGCAGTGTTTTTAGCTTTAGATAGAGCCTTGTTAACCAACGTATCAGTAATAATTGGGCTTACACAATCCCCTAGAATGGTAATAGGCCTTGTAGGTGGTAAGGGGGGGAGAAATTTGCACTGAACCTGTCAGCCAAGATGTTGGCAATGTCAGAAGGGTCAGTGTATTTTGCTCCATTTTGTACTAGCTCAGAACAGACCTGAGCATTGCCATTTAGGTTTTTGATGTAGCCATAGAAGGCTTTATGATTATCCTTGGCATCCTTGGCAACTTTCTTTTCAAAATTAGCTTTAGTTGACTTGATGAGGGCCCTCAATTTCTTACCAATGCTGATCAGAGATGATTTTTCTACTTGAGATTTGGCCTTTTTTGTATAAGTCTCCTTCTTTTATTGTAAAGTTTGCTTATGGCCGGGGTCCACCAGACTGGTTTCTTCTTGCTTGAGGAAGGTGTCTTGGTTTTATTTGGGATAGCACGGTCCATGCAATCCTGAAGATGCATATAGAGTGCCTTGGTGTAGGATTCCGCATCCTGGATATCATTATCCTTCTGCAAGGGAATAGTGAAGCTTTCCACTTCGGATGCAAGTAGTTTGAAGTTTGCTTTGGAAAAGTTTTTGACTATGGTTTCTTTGATTGGGGGAGGTGGAGGAGTGAGAATGTCCAGGGTTATCAGTTTGTGGTCGGATCTGACCAAGGAGGGGGCGATAACGGGTGTGGTAAAATGAGCGCCCATATTTTTGATGATTAAATCCAATATGTTGTCCCCTCTAATGGGGGAACATACTAGTTGTTCAAGGGCATTTCAATTTATAAATTCTATGAATCACTGAGCATAGGAGATGGAACATTGGTAGTTCGCCCAGTCTATACCAGGGTAGTTGAAATCACCCAGGATTATGGTGTTGGGTAGGACCTTTATATTTTCCAATGTCTCAAGGAATGCAGAGTGAGCATCTTGGGACATGGTAAGTGATCTATAACCGGCTACAACTTGAAATGTGGTTTTGCCTGCTGATAGTTGCACATGGATGATCTCTGGGGCATCATGCTGCGCTACTAACCTGGAGATATGGGTATCCTTAATGAATATGCATACACCTCCACCCTTTGTACTGCGATCCGGTAACTGAGGCTGGAAGGTATGATATGAATTGTAACCTGGCAGTGCTGGGGTGCTCTCTTGAGCCTTGAACCAGGTTTCCGTCACTGCACAAACATCGATTTTCTCCATGCTGAGGAGAGCCTCGAGTGTGTGCATTACCCTTAGTTTTTGGTTACCTGTGCTGGTTACGGTGGTTGGTTTGTCCTTTGAGCTTTGCCTAAAAAAGGCACTATGTGGACGGCAAGAGCCTTGGCCAGTATTCGAAAACCTAGGGGTGACAGGTGCAACCCATCTCTGGCAAAACAGCAAGGCTTGTCTATCATGTCATCCCAGGCAGACAGACACTGGATCCCCTTAGAATGACACCAGAAGCTTAGCCAGTTGTTGAAATTGATAATTTTGTCTTTGTATTGTGGTATCATTTTAGGTGAAGGTAGTATGCTACTCAAGGTCAGGGTCATACCAGCTTGTGCTACATGATTAGAGAGCTCCTCAATGTATCTTTTCATGTAGTCCAGGGAGGTACGTCTTAGATCATTCACACCAACATGTACAATGACAGCGTCATACTTCTACTTGTTCTGAAATGACCTAAGTGCCTGTGTTATGTGGCGGATCTGAACACCCGACAGGCAGCTGACAGTAACCTTCTCCTCGTTCAGCCTGGTGAGTGGAGCATCCATGTGCCTTACTATAGACTGAGTCTCCTATTACTAGCGTGTTAGGTATGGTGTTTTGCCTTAAGGGCTGTTGTCAGGCACACTGCTGAGGTGAATTATGTGTTTTCTGGCTTGTGTTTGGGGGTGCAAGTTGCTTGCTTGTCTGCTTTGGAGGGCACTGTTTCTTTTTCAGATTGGTACATAGTGCCTCCGAATATGTTTTTGTGTATTTATGCGTATGTTTTGCCGGTGCTTGTTTTGTAGATTCATGTCTAATGTCAAATCTACAGTGGGGCGGGCAACTGCAAAAGCTACCAAATTTAAACTACAAACCAAAAATAGGGAGAGTGGGTGGGACAAAACAGTTTCAACAGAGATCTAAGCAAAAACTAACAGTACAAACTTTAAAACCAAAAAAATATTCTCAGCTCTGTATATTTGCCGATCAGTCTCTCAGAACAGTGAGACAATAGTTTCAGCACAGATCTAAGCAACAATTAAACTCTATAACCAAAAAAATATATACTCAGCTCTGCATAATTGCAGATAATATGTAAGGCAGTCTCTCAAAACACATACAAAGAATGAAGATTTTACACAGGTTTTTATAGACTTAAAAAGTGATCTAGTAGATCGTGGTTATTCTAAGAAGGATTTAGATAAGGCAGACTACTAGGACATTCAGGGAGCATTTACTGGAACATATTGGCTATGTTAGACGCAAAGACATTACTAGTGCCTTATATAAACATATACAGGTTAATGATGGCCATTCTTTTAGTTTTCTAGTCCTACAGTGTGTTTATACTTGTTCAAGAGGGGGTGATTTGAATAATAGAGTAGAGAAGGCTGAGACTAGATGGATAACCCAGCTACAAGCACATAGAGCACCAGGGTTAAATGGATATGTGCCTTTAAAACCTATCCTTAGAGGTCGTAAATTGTTTCATTGATTGATTGTATTTAAAATGAGCATTTGCTGCTGTAAGTTGTCTGATGAAGTGCCTATTGTAGGGCATGAAAGCGATAACCTTTTTATGTTTTAATATTGTTTTATTAAAGTGTTTTTAAGTGGAGCCATGCTTGGTCCTGGACTGATTTTTGCTGTGATGCCTGTACATATCCCAGCTGGATACCTGCCATCTGCACATCTGTACAGGGACTGACAGTCATCAGCTTGGCAAGTAGCTATGCAGTAGGATGAATGTGTTGACAGATAGATGTTTGACAACAATATGTATGCCATAACTACATATCAGGAGCCATCGCTATCATGTGCTCTGCAGACAGTAGTCTACAGTTACATTCCACATGTCAGTTCATTACCCAGTAGGGGTTATATACTGTGGCACAGCTCACACACCAGGGATACAACAGGGAGGCCTCAGAGTCCAGCTATGCCTGCAGGTGTGCCTGGTGTCAGCACTACATTTGGCACTCTACTCCTGCCTGGGTAAGCACTGTCAATAGTAGTACTGCCGTGATACACTACATGTGTAGACATCTATCGCTGTGTATATGTATATATCTGAATTGTTATATGTATATATCCATCTATGTATGTTGATATGTATATGTGTATATATCTATACAGATATATGGATAAGTATATATATATATATATATATATATATATATATATATATATATATATATATATATATACACATACATATATGTTCACCATATGTCCTAAACATGGAGTGCAGCCCTACCTCAGCCCCAATAGTCCCAACCTCTTAGTGCAAGGGGATGTCAGGTATGTATTGCAGGTATATATGTAGACTATTGCTACTGTGATAGGGGTTGTCTTCACAGACATGTTGTGTGTGGGAGGTCACATCTGCTTTTAACATGTACTCCACTGGCTACTGACAGATATCCTATGGACATCATAGTACAGTACCACTGCTAGCCTGCTAGCACAGTAATGATCCTGTGGACTACAGCAGAGATATGGCCAATAAATGTGGACAGTCTGTCACACTCTGGTCAGTCCAGAGGTATACGCAAAACCCCTCAGTGCAAGATATGTGGACCAAGCCTGACAATGTGGATGTTAACAGCTATGTAAATGGGTATATAATGTAAATACTGGTATACATTTACCTCCATAGGTTATGCATTCACACACCCCTGTCTGTCCTGACAAATAATAACCACTGGTACAGAGGTGCCATGGCCACATACTACCCACTAGTTAGTGACATACATCTATACAGCATCCCACTGCTTTGTCTGACATACATGACTGTTATAGTGGCCTGGCAGCAGTACATCTGACAAGTATCTGGACATAACATCAGACTGGGTAAGTACACTAAGCTGCCAGGCATGTAACAAAGCACTGTGCAGGCTACAGGCAGACTGCCACAACACTGGCCTACATTTCTTATGGGGGAATACACACATGTACCTGCATATATAGCAGGCTCTATAGGCATGTTACAGCACAGAGTAACAGACACCTGTGTGAAAGTGCATAACCACAACCAATGTGAACACAGCCACATATGGTAAGCTAGCATAATATTACAGTATATGGACTATCTGATCAACACCATCCTCACATGTGCCACTCACACACTAACCCTACATATACTGGGCCACTACACAGTGTGGTCCGATGCCTGTCTGTGGTATGTGACATGTGTGTGTTTGGCCCTACAAACATGTAAGCTGATAGGGTAACATACAGTGGAGCAGCATGTTATATCAAATAGAACAGGACCAATAACAATGACATCTACCACAGTCTGTACACAGGCCAAGGTACATATTCACAATGCACACACTGTCAACAATCACCATAAGTACACAGACCTTAGTACTGTACATACAACCACAGAATGCCCAGGTTATGTCCTCACATATAACCCCTACTATACATAACATGTGTAGCAGTCTGATATCTCACTGGCTTGTTATCAGATATGATGTCAATAAATTATGGTGTACAGAACATATGCACCTCTTACTGCATGACATATGTACAGCAGTTGACAGAGTTGTAGCTGGAGGCACAAACACAGGGCCAATATTGACATGATGCTGTGATAACCTCATACATTTACTGTTGTAACAGGGTTTGTTGTGACATATGTCCTATAAGGGATATGAAGTTGGTAAATCTCATGGCTGTCACCATGTACTGACTGCAATCCTCACACTATGCTAATGCAGTTCACAGATAGGTGCTCTTTGAATAACACAAGAAACAAAAAGGCAACACACACTGCCCAGTCTGCAGATGACCCTACAGATGGGGGTTTCCTCAGAAACATAGCATTGTCATGACAGATAATAAAACATGTAGACCAGCCATATCCACACACACCCTGTTAAACCAACATTACTTCGAATGCAGAATAGCTACACTTACATTCTGTAGTCATGTCAGGTACATCCCCCTCCTGTGTGTTGGCCTGTTTCCACAGTGTATGTTGTTAGAGGTGAATCCCCAATCCATCTGTGATGCTGTTTGCCAAACACCAGATCTAGGTCCTGCTCACAGTGAATGAAAAGGCCCAACACCAACATGATGTTCTTAGATATTGGAGTGTGTTTCTATGCAATTGGCTATGGGAGTGTTACCACAGCTGATCCACATGCAATCAGCTAGAGGAGGGCTGCAATTCATGCAGAGGCCATCAGCTGATCATGAGCATCACTTACAAAACACATGGTGCTGCCTAAGCAAAGCAGGAGTAGTTCTCCACATCCACCAGAGAGGGAGTAAGAGAGGCAGACAGAGACAAAGATAAGCCAGGGAGGGGGTGGGAGAGTAAAACCTATGCATGTTTGTGTCACACAACTACCAGTACAGGCTATCAAACCCTTGACTGACTATGTATTGCTATCACATGTCTATGCAGTTATTGGATGCGCCACATAGCTTACATGTTGAGGAGCTCTCCAAACGTATATGTGATGGTGAGTGACATCTGCAACATTGATATGTTAGCGATACAGTAGGTGTAGTACACGTGCCTGTCTGCATGGACAGGTGTCAGCGTCAACACAGCCACACCCTCTCAGGGACTCACACACAAAGACACACTTGGCAGATCCAGGAATACACTTCCTCACTAGTTAGTTTTCCACAATACAGTACTGTGCAGGTATCACAAGCACCACAGGAATTATCCAGAGGTTATATAGGCAAAGGGTATGTGGAGGTGTCTGATATCAGACAGTATGCTTCAGTATGCCAATGGGGGTTGTAGTGACTGTGAATGTGGTCAAAAGCATCATACACCACACACACACACAGGGTGCCAGTACTGACATACATGCATGCATTGCTTCATGGGTGCATAGTGGTTGACTGTGCCAGAAGGCTATACAAGGCTAGGTGAAGGGTATACCATGGCATCAGGCCACATGACAATGGTCTGCAGTGTGGCTCAGGTGTGTAGTGCCTGGACTGGCCCACACAGGTGGGTATTGTATTCACCATCCAGTCACCTGGGTAAAGATTGTGTGTGGCCATTTCTGTTCGATGCTGGCCATGTATGTGTTCTTTAGTCCATGACATGGACACTGTCTGGGATGTGCACATGTCCCACATGCATGTACAGTGACATGTGGAACTGTACCTGGGGTGTCTGGCCCATTTTATGTACACAGATTGTTATAATTAGATGTGCATGTCCTGCCCTCATGTGCTGGGAACAGGTAATGGACAGCAGGTTGACCCTGCACCTACAATGATAGCATGATACACGTAATCCCTGATGTCAGTAGCATCTGTCCATACAGGGCATGTGTATAAGGCATGGTATGTCCTTTGTGGGTCACATTTGATGGCACCACAGGTGTTGCAGGCGTCCAGTGGGGAGCATAGTGAAGGCACACTGTCTGCATGTATGTGTGTATTTTACTGATGGACAGGGTGCCATGCCCTCTGTCATCCACTGCAATCACACCATGGTTATTATCTGTGGGCAATATGCAGGGTACTACCAACATAGCAGTTGTTGCCTAGGCAAGTGTGTTTGTGTATGAGACATGGGTTGAGAGTGTTCTCTGTGTAATACAAGGGTTGCTAACATTGTTCACCAGGCCTTGATGTCACATGTAGGGGTATGGATTGCTACCTCAGATTCTCAGCTATTTCACATCTGTTATCCTTGTAAGGTGGACATTGTGACATATAATAGGGCCACCATATAAGAAATTTGCAAAACATGCTTCACAATGAGGCCAGTTGTTGCATACTTACAGCCACCTCCACACAGGATACGAATGACAAACACAGGCGCGCGCACACACACACACACACACACACACACACACACACACACACACACACACACACACACACACCTGCCATGTCTGGGATTCAAACTCCTATCTAACTAGTTTATTACACTACAGCATTATGCAGTTATAGGACGTGCCACGGGGATTACTGGAGTACTCTTTCCCCAAAGGTGTATTTCACAGTGGACAACCATACGCTCCGCAAGGAAGGCATGCAGGGTCAAGCCAACAATGTAAACCACCAACGACCAGCAAAAAACGATAGTGATCACGCAGTAATGAAGAAATAATGATTATTTATTTATAATTCCTTCAAATCCAGACCGGTTTCGGCTATTCAGCCTTTATCAATGAATACAATAAAGTTTTTTTGAATGAAATGAAGCAGCCTGCATTTATACTAGTCTCTGATTACCTGGAAGCAATATTACAGCACCACCCAGTGGCTGGAGTAACAAAGTGCATGTTCCATTCTTGATTAAAGCATATGACCAGTGACATAAAAATGCCAGAGGTGTAGATATTAAGTCATATTTTTAAAGATAAAAATCAAAGCTCTGGAAGAAAGCCATTATATGACATACATATTACAAGGTAATAGACCAATACCATAGTCACTATTTGTGAATGCATATCATCATGTAAAAAAGCAGAAAATATATACCACTAGTATATATATATTTTGAAGGGTGATAACCACAAGTTCAAAAGAACTGAATAATAATGAACCAAGTACTGATCATATAATATATTACAAAATAAGGCAAAAAGAGTATAGTGGCCTCATTCTCAGCTATATTATAGATTATAATAAATTGAAATAATATGCTTGTAGAAAATACAAGTTCAACATTGTAATTGTACAATACTCAATGTTTAACGCCAACATACCAGATCTGAATACCAAACCATACATATACATATTCGTATCCTGAACAATTTTTTATCATGCTTTATAGAGTATAATATGAGCGTTGGTAGGCCTAACCACCATTGAATGGTTCGTACTAATTCTTGATCTATATGAATGTTTGTTGTTGTAACCATGATTATGAAATCCTCCAGTGTTCAGTGAAACTCACAGATGGTCATTCAGACCTGGGGGGAATAAACATCCAAGGTTGGTTATCCAATATTGTTCCTTGTGATTTAAAATGGTGTGCCAACCCTGTTGGTTGTTCCTATATCCCTGAATTTTGTCAATGATCATGAACATAAACTGGGCATTGGGATGTTGTATTGTGTGTCTGTATAAAGCATTTGTTTCTTTTTTGTTCCTCATGTCACTACGATGTTCTGTCATCCTTATTCTAAGAGACCTAGAGGTTTGACCAACATAAAAAGCTTTACATTGGCAGGTAGCTAAGTAAATAACCCATGTACTGCTGCAATTACCAAACACCCTGGTTTTAAATACCCGATTGGTGTTGGCACTGGTGAATTCTTTTAGTGTACTAACTTGTAAACAGGAGCAGCAGTGACCACATGGAAAAGTACCAATTAGTTTATCACCACTGATAGTGGTCTGATGATATATCGCACCTCCCCCTTCCCTGTTTTTGTAATGTGAAAATAGCCCTCCCAAATTCTTGCCTCTTCTGTATGATATTTGACATTGAGGGCCTAGTATTGACCTTAAAGTGTCATTAGCCAAAAGAATTTTCCAGTTGCAATTAAGTATATCCCTGACAATAGGTTGGTTCCTGCCATATGTGGTGACAAATCTCAAGATAGAATCCTGATGCGCATGCTCTGATTTTTTGTATTGTAACAATGTTCTCCTGTCTATGGTTTTGCTCCATGAACTAGCTTGATATATATCTATGTCTCTATATCCTCTGTCCTGAAATCTATGGTATAAATCAAGTCTGGCATGTTCAAATTCATCATGAGATGAACAAATGCGTCTGATATGCATAAATTGAGACTTAGGGATGTTGTGGATGGTGTGGTTCGGGTGCATACTGGAGGCATGTAACAAGGTATTGTATTGAGGGTATTTTCTAAATGTTTTGGTACTTAGAGTATCATCTGCATTACGGTAAACAGTAACATCCAAAAAATCTATGTTACTCCTGTTACATGTAACCGTAAACTCAATACCCCCAAATGTTACCATTCAGGTACTCCATAAATTCCTTTAGATATGTATATATTTTCTGCTTTTTTACACGATGATATGCATTCACAAATAGTGACTATGGTATTGGTCTATTACCTTGTATTATGTATGTCATATAATGGCTTACTTCCAGAGCTTTGATTTTTATCTTTAAAAATATGACTTAATATCTACACCTCTGGCATTTTTATGTCACTGGTCATATGCTTTAATCAAGAATGGAACATGCACTTTGTTACTCCAGCCACTGGGTGGTGCTGTAATATTGCTTCCAGGTAATCAGAGACTAGTATAAATGCAGGCTGCTTCATTTCATTCAAAAAAAAACTTTATTGTATTCATTGATAAAGGCTGAATAGCCAAAACCGGACTGGATTTGAAGGAATTATAAATAAATAATCATTATTTCTTCATTACTGCGTGTTCACTATCGTTTTTTGCTGGTCGTTGGTAGTTTGTATTTCACAGTGAATGACATCAGCAGGCTTGCCAAAGTAGGGTATTTGAATTGTAGTGAGCGTGACTAGCCTAAAAAACATTGCTCCCTACACAGACACAGAAACACACACACAAACAGCCACACTTGCCATGTGTGGGAATAGAACCCCTACCAACATACTATCACACTACAGCATTACACTGTTATAGGATGCACCATGGACATTACTTGAGTACACCTTTCTCAAAGGTGTATTTCATAGTGAATGACATCAGCAGGCTTTCCAAAGTAGAGCATTTGAGATGTAGTGAGTGTGACTAGAATAAAAGGCATTGCTCCCTACACAGGCAGGCAGGCACACACACACACACACACACACACACACACACACACACACACACACACACACACACACACAGTTGCCATGTCTGGGATTAGAACTCCTATCTAACTAGTTTATCACACTACAGCATTACGCAGTTATAGGACGTGCCACAGAGATTACTGGGCTACACCTTTTCCAAAGGTGTATTTCACAGTGAATGACATCAGCAGCCTGGCCAAAGTAGGGCATTTGAATTGTAGTGAGTGTGACTAGCCTAAAAATCATTGCTTCCTACACAGACACACACAGTTGCTATGTCTGGGATTAGAACTCCTACCTAACCAGTTTATCACACTACAGCATTACGCATTTATAGGATGCACCACGGTGTCTATTAGGCTACACCTTTCCCAAAGGTGTATTTCAAAGTGAATGACATCAGCAGCCTTGCCAAAGTGGGGCATTTGAATTGTAGTGAGTGTGACTAGCCTAAAAAGCATTGCTCCCTACAGAGACACAGTTGCCATATCTGGGATGAGAACTCCTACCTAACTAGTTTATCGCACTACAGCATTACACATTTATAGGATGCACCACAGAGATTATTGGGCTGCACCTTTCCCAAAGGTGTATTTCACAGTGAATGACATCAGCAGCCTTGCCAAAGTGGGGCATTTGATTTGTAGTGAGTGTGACTAGCCAAAAAAGCATTGCTTCCTATACAGATAAAGACACACACACACACACACACACACACAGTTGCCATGTCTGGGATTAGAACTCCTACCTAACTAGTTTATCACACTTCAGCATTACGCAGTTAGAGGACACACCATGGTGATTACTGGACTACACTTTCCCAAAGGTGTATTTCACAGTGAATGACATTAGCAGCCTTGCCAAAGTAGGATATTTGAAATGTAGTCAGTGTGACTAGCCTAAAAAGCATTGCTCCCTACACAGACACACACAGTTGCCATGTCTGTGATTATAACTCCTACCTAACTAGGTTATCATACTACAGCATTATGCAGTTTTAGGATGCGCTACAGAGATTACTGGGTTCCTCTAGTCCCAAAGGTGCATTTCACAGTGAATGACATCAGCAGGCTTGTCATAGTAGGGCTATGGGGAGGGCACTGTGTGTGCATGGGCCATAACCCATTCATTTAGAGGTTGACACACCACATGCAGGCACACGCAGGGCTATATTCTGCAGGTATGTTTATACAGCTGCTAGATGACTACTGCCTTGTACAGTCATGTTGTACAGCTAGCACATGCACCACATAGTCTGTAATGCTGATGGATACCAGTGGCTAACTTCTACAGTGAGTGACATTTACACATCATGTGGTTGTAGCCATTTGGCTGTATGCTGGGTGGGACAGGTCTCATGATGGATGGCTCTTTGTCACAATCACTCTCTTCCAAACATTTATGTATGTCTATGTTTGTCATATTATCGTGTGTTGTCCTTGGATATATGTCTGTATTCCTATCCAATGTGTGTGCAAAGCATGACTGGTGCATACTGAGGAGTGTATGCACTAACATCTGTAACTGTCAGATATGTATGGTCCACCGTTGTTTGCAGACATGAGCTTCATTTGTTTAAGTGTGTGAGCATGCCCAGTATGACCTTTCAGTATGTTGTTGTCTGACATTGCCTTCATTTCTCTAAGTGTGTGAGCATGCCCAGTATGCCCTACTGTATTGAATGTGTGGATCCAATCCAGGTAGTTTGTACTCCAGTGCAGACCTTTCTGTTGTACACCCACAGGAAGTAAACTGTTTCTGCAAGGTATCCGTAGATCATTTGGCAATATGGGGTCAAACTGTGCAAGGGATAGTGTGTACTGTAGGTGACTGTGTCTGTGTTGCTTCTGCAACATGGTACTGCTGTTAGCAGAGATATTCAGACATGTCTACTGTTATACACTGTAATGTTGTATGTCCTCAAGTACTGTCAGGTGGTCATTCTTGCTCACAGTGATGTCCTGGGGAACAAGGGTGAATGCAACTGTATTGTGGGCAAATGCCTACATATTCATGGAAGGTTATGCCATTCTGGAGGGGAGGATGCAGACACTTGCTCCTGGGTCTGTGCATCTGGTTCAGCACCTTTGCACAGTGCTGGCAGAGGACCCCCTACTTGTACATCCATTAGCATGACAGTACGGCCTTATCTTGCTGTGGCAATACCTCACAGCTGTACAGATTCACACAGGTTACCCAGAGGCAGGGGCCATAAGTCAGGACATTACCCCTATTGTGATGTACGAGCAGGTTTGTAGCCACCCATTTATGTGTTTGCAGCCAGGGATAGTGTGTGCACATGGCTGTGTGTCGGACCTTGCACATTCCATGCTGTCCGTGCTCCCACCCACCCCTCTATTATTCTATCGTCTTCCATACATTATGCATACATTCTCTGATACTTTCCCTAAGGTTATCATCTCATCACAGCTGTGTTTTGGTGTTGGTCCACAGTTCATGCAGTGGGACATGGTGGACATGTTACTGTGGTTTGTCCACATGTCCTTGCATCTGGCTTATGTGGAGTGTGTTATGTTGTTATTTGGGTGTCCATGACATAGCATGCATTGGCAATACATGTGAGACACAGGCCTTTGGCAGAGGCCTGTAGAACATTTCGTTGTGATGCGGGCCAGCTGTGGCAGGCCATTGCATTCTGTCAGTCCTACAGTCCCAGACCGCCATACAGTATATTCCCCTGGGTTGACAGGGTAGGTGT
This sequence comes from Protopterus annectens, assembly GCF_019279795.1. Taxonomy (NCBI): domain Eukaryota; kingdom Metazoa; phylum Chordata; order Ceratodontiformes; family Protopteridae; genus Protopterus; species Protopterus annectens. Next base: position 1,328,671,968 of record NC_056728.1, read on the forward strand.
GATAGGTGTTCATACAAATACTTTCTATCAGTATTGATCAGGTGGTGTGAATGCTGGCAGGGTGCTACCTACAGCTAGGGACACACATGCATGGGACACCTGCACTGCATGCTGCATTCTTTCGCTATTGCCATATGCAGGTGGGGGTCATATTGTACCCATTCCCGACATCAGGGATACGACCAGAGAGGTACCTGTGGGTGGTGTTTGGGTGAGCTGGGTGCATGTGTGCTATGGACACTACTCGCATCTGATGCACAGATATGCATGGGGCATTCCAGTTATGCTGGCATGTGCAGGTACATCAGCTGTTTCCCAATACATCAGTCCTATCACCTTTGTGATCTGCAAGTGTTCGGGCAGACGACACCGGTATTCCCTACTACAGGCCCAGATAATGTGATGCATACCTGTATGTACAATTCCAAGGGTGTGTCCATTTCATAGTTACATATTATATACTGTATGTCTGGGGCACTTTCCCCTGTGTACAGCTTATATGTCTACCCCAACAGCCATGCCATGTCAATCTTTCAGATGGTGACACATATTAACACCATACATTTACAATGGCTTACTGCTAGCATGTGTTATACTGGTGGGAATTGTCTTTGGCACTGCAGTTGTGAGGACTTGGTCCTGTCATCAGCAGTAGTGGGTAATGGCCACCAGGTCATACCTCAACATGCATACATACTGACCACTCTCACACAATATGATACACACAACAACCTAACACACGCATACCTACATATTGTACAAATGCTACTATCTATCCTGCTACCTTGGCCACCTCAAGTCATCTGTGCTCCACTGGTATTATACCTACACATACATGTTACTGCATTTCTACATAGGATTTGGGGGGGCACATCTGACTGTTACAATGTGTGTACATCAGATTGGGGGGGCACATCAGGCCATTACTACATTTCTAAATAGGATTGGGGGGGCACACCTGACTGTTACTATATTCCTAAGTAGTGTTGGGGGGCACACCTGACTGTTTCTACATTTCTACACAGGATTGGGGAGGGGGGCACATCTGACTGTTACTACATTTCCACGCAGGATTGGGGCAGGGGGCACACCTGACCGTTTCTACATTTCTACACAAAATTTGGGGGGGGCACCTGACTGTTTCTACATTTCTACACAGGACTGGGGGGCACACCTGACTGTTACAACATTTCTACATAGGATGGGGGGGTAAACCTGATGGTTTCTACATTTCTACACAGGATTGAGGGGGCACACCTGACAATTTCTATATTTCTATACAGGATTGGGGGGGCACACCTGACTGTTACTACATTTCTATATAGGATGGGGGGGTACACCTGACTGTTTCTACACTTCTACATAGGATTGGGGGGAGCACTTGACACTTATACACATTTGCTATGACTGTACTGGTATGTCAGGTGCTCCATTTCATTCTGTATTCTGACCTATCATACTGACTAGAGGCATATCAGTGTGCTACAGGTCATAGGTTTGATTGACCTACATATTAGTTTCTAACTTCCTACCCTTCAGAACTAACATCTCACTGCCTGAACTGATGTAGTCTGTCTGTATAGGCCTAGGGGTTACCCAAAGGCATCATTCAGAGGCCTTGGCACAGCCTTTGTTTGTGTTTGTCTACACCTGTCCTGCTGGCTGAGACTGTTGTTGGGTATATGAACTTCCCTGACTGTCATGTGTGTGTCATATGGACACACATGTGGCCCAGCACATTTCCTGCAGTGGGTTTTATCACCATGTGTAGTAATGGCTACTATGGTAACACCAGTATTTGTTACAGACCTCATGCTGCCACTATAGGTGTCTACTATCTGCTGGCATCCCATTCAGCCACCCGATTCCATTGCATGCTCACATCCATACCATATATACAAGTAACAACACATGCTACTCCAATCAGCTATTGGGAAGGAGAGTGACTTACCTTGTGGGTGTGCCAGTATTGAGGATGGTGCTAGGGGCTACCTGTGTTGGATGCACATAGTACACTCCCTATACATGGTTGAGCACAGGTAGTGTCATGTTTACCATCACTTTTACAGTATGTGTGAGTCAGAGAGAGGTGTCATTCCCTGGGTCCCTACTGTGTCAGTGTATGTGCTATGCGTTGCCTCTTTGCCAAGGCCAGGGCATACTGGGCATGCCTCCATCTGCCTACTGGGGCAGGCTCAGGTTGTTCCTCCTCCGAGTCACTCTGTACCTGTGCAGGCCTTGGCATTGGTGGGAGGCTGTGTGGCCCTGCCCCATGCTGTTCCTGCTGCAGCTGTTTCCACAGGATCATATTGTGTAGTATGGCACATACAATAACAATTTGGGTACATGTAGCTGGTGAGTACTGCAAGGCTCCATCGGATGTGTCCAGGTACAGGAACTGTGACTTGAGCATCCCAAACACACGCTCTATTATGATTCTGGTCTGTGCGTGTGCCTCATTATGGAGTTCTTGTTTGAGTGTGTGTGCATTTCTAATGGGTGTCATCAGCCGCGGCTCCAGTGCATAACCAGCATCCAAAACTAGGTGACCGTAAGGGATGTCTCCATTGGCAAATCTCTGGTACAGCTGAGTCAGATGTCAGATGTGAGAATTGTAATAGCTTCCAGGGCAGCCAGCACACACATTCATTATAATGCCCTGGGCATCACACACAACCTGGCAGTTGATGGAGGGGAAGCCCTTGCAGTTGATGTAGACCCTACCCCACTCACAGGGTGGTGCTTTGATGCATACGTGTGTGCAGTCTATAGGATCCACCACCTCAAGGTATTCTGCTATTTGGTGGAAGAGATACAGATTGCTGGCCAACACCTCACGGGTGTTGAGGAAATATACGTGCTCACCAGCATGTGCTGACATGGCATCCAGAAACTAGTGGAATACCCTGGATGCTGATGCCTGGGAGAATCCCATGATATCCCCAGTTGGGCTTTGGGAGGTACTTGCGGCTAGTATTCCTAGGCCTACACATACCTTGGTATCCACTGGGATGGGTTCCCCTCTGTTAGTTCTGTGTGTCAGGTGAGGCCAGCACATCTCAACAATTTGCTGTAGGAGGTCCCTGTCCACCCTTTAGTGCTCCACTATCTCCAGCTCATGTAGCCCATGGCAGGTTATCCTGGGTCTGTACACCCTTCTCCATCTCCTCACTGTGGGTTGGGCGACAGCATTCTCATCCTCACCACCCTCAGCCTCTTCCACATGTTGATGTATGATAGCTATTGCAGCCCCTCTCATTTTGTTGTTTTGTTTGTTAAAAGTTCCCCACTTGTATACACCGGTGGTGTAGAGTATGGGAAAAAACAGAGGAAAAGGTGTTTGCATTGTTTATAATAGTGGCCTGGGCTGGGCTGGTCTGCTGCCTGTGTAATTGGCTGATTCTGATACATTTCACCTGTCAGCTATGCTAGTTCTCCTAGATTACCTTCATACTGCTGTTTTCCCTTCCCATTGCCTTCCTGTTTAAGCCCGGGGGTGTGCCGCGCAAACACAGTGCTCAACTGTGCACAGAGCTGCTATTTCCTGGATTACTTTTTTTTCCTTTAAAACCCAGTGCGTGGCATGCACACCCGCTTAGGCAATGTAAAGAGTGCTAGGCAGCCTCAGGCACACACCCTTGCTTAGCTCTGCTAAGCTAAGGGCAAACCCAAGCCACAGGGCTCCAATCCACTTACAGCATGCCTGACACACCCCCATGATGTCAGCTAATTCCTAGGCTTGCACCTGCTATTACACTGTTGGGTGCTGACTAGCATGCAGGGGAAATCTGGGATTCAGTATCATTCCCCTCATATGCATAGTATTGTCTGCTGATGTATAGTTACATGTCCCACACTGAGCCTCTCCCCTTAACAATTACTATTCACTGGCCATGTTGTCTTCTGCCTGCCATTGGGTATAATGGCAAAATAGTGATTTTGGTTAGAATGCTTATTTTAGGTATTTTTTCCTGTTTTTCACCCAATCCCATCTGCGCGCCGCTGCCCTACACTTAGCCAAGATCGGCTAAAAAATAAAAGTTGATTTTTTTATTTTTGCAACTGTTTTCTATGCCAATTGCCTTATATTCACCAATTGACATGCTTTCTACATAATATCCACCCTTTATTTGGAGCTGTCATGCCTCCGTTTTGTAGTTTGAAGAAATGTACTCTGTTACTGGCAGAGTACATTTCTACAGATTACACTAGTCCTGCACGGCTGGTCTCCAGCTTCCTGGATCTCAAATTCACCCCATTTGCATGGATTTCTACTGCAAATTGGGACATTTGCATACAGGGGCTGAGTCCATGCAGGACTAGTGCAGGAGCGCTCATGCATGTCCCTACGGCTTATTCCTGGATTGCACGGAGCTCCTGCACTAGTCCTGACTTATTGATTTCTCCATGTAAATTGTATAAATGAATAACTGCAGCTGGTCTGGTTACTTTTACAACTGAAACTTGAGGCAAAAGGTTTGAGCATTAGTGTAGGTACCTGCATAGACCTGCACAGACACAAATACATACACATATGCATACAGGTATAGCAGTCTAAATATATATGTGATTATACATGTATGTGTGTGTGTGTTTGTGTGTGTGTGTGTGTGTGTGTGTGTGTGTGTGTGTGTGTGTGTGTGTGTGTGTGTGTGTGTGTGTGTGTGTGTATGTATGTATAAAATAACACTTGCTTGAATGACAATTTCTTTCAGTCACAAATTTGAATTCCAAATTATAGAAACAATACGGTGGAAATCATTCAATTAAAAATGTTTCAGAACAAGTTTTCTGCAAGTGAGCAAGCCCCCTACACTTGTATCCCCTTAAATAAATATATTATTAGTCAGTAGTGCAACAGTAGAGAAAAGTGAAAATATCACACACGGGTAATCATTTTCAATGCAAAAATAGAAACTACACCAGCAGCAGCTATGTGTAGGTAAAAATCAGTCACCATATAAAGCTTCTTCATATATTTCTACACATTCATCTTCTCTTTTACAGAACTAAACCTAATTATGTCACATTCAGTGAAATGCACTTTCAAACAAACGGTCATTCAACTAAATGGGCTTTCAGTCATTGTAACACATTTTGGTTCCATTCAAAAAATTGTCTCCCAAACAAATGGACTCCCATATAAAAAAAATAAATAAATAAAAATATATATATTTATAAACACACACACACACACACAGACATGTATATATTTATATAAAGAGAGAGAGAGAGGATGCATCCTTTTGAGTGAACCGCTCAGATGTCAATATCTGT